>NW_010203757.1:28700-52987 GCF_000695765.1 Mesitornis unicolor | reverse complement strand
CGGCAGCCGCGGCCGGGAGGACGAGCGCACCCTCCCCAGCGCGGAAGAGGCGAGAGAGAAGGTCTGTCCTTTGCTTTTTTACCTTGCGGCCCCAGGCACAGCTCTGTCCTGGGTGGAAAGGAAAGGCAGGCTCCTTCCAGCCTCCTTCCCCAGCCTACAGCCAACCAGCCACAGCAACAAAGCCCAGCCAGGGGGTCCATGTCGGGCTGCAGGTGGGGAGGGACTGGAGAGAGCCCGTGAGCTGTTTGTCCGTTCCCCAGTTCTCTTTGATAGTTTCCAAATCTATGCCTTCAAACCACCCCAAACCCTCTCTTCCTGTTCTGGGGGATCTGGTTAGTGTGCAGCTCCAGGGAGTATTGCCGATATGGATGGAAAGGTTCCTGCATGTGCCTGGTGATGCTGGGTGTGCCTGGCTGCTGTGGGGAGAACCAGGGTGCTGCGGTGTTGGCTGTCCCTGGCTGGATGGCACAGGGAACCTGGCAGGGTACAGGGCAGGAGGGTGCGAGGCCAAGAGGTCTGCAAGCTCCTCGTGGTGAGCCTCTGGCGAGCCAGGCTGCTTGCCCTCTGGGCCAAGCTGAGTTCTTTCCCATGCCAGAGGTACCCTAACTGATTTCCCTGTCCAATATCTTAAGATCTGTGCTTTTCACAGATTAAACATTTCCCAACTTTTGCCTTGTCATTATTTTTAATCTGGAGGCTCAGTGGGATAGTCTTGACTGTCTTTGCATGAGTCACTTCCAGACTCATAGGAAGAGAATAATTGAAATGGGCTCCCTTTGAAGCCAATCACAGCCTAAAACTTGTGTTGCCAGTGATGTAATCCATCTGTCTAACTATTCCTGGGGTAGATCTGATGCCCTTGTTTAGGGGAACACCATCAAGCTGGCTGAGCATTTTAAGAGATTGGTAATGGTGAACAGAATCTTAGAAATGAAGACGAGCATAGTGAACTTCCACTGAAACAAGATGGAAGGCTAAGTTAGCCCTCCTCTGCTTGGATCAGATGCAGAGCTACCCTTTGCACTTCATGTCATGTCATGTCATGTCATGTCATGTCATGTCATGTCATGTCATGTCATGTCAGTGCAGCATTAAGTTTTCTCTTTTTGGCAAACTCTGGGCACACCATCTGAGAGACAGTGAGCACTGAGATCATGTAAAAACTTTGTTGCAGCAAAGTCACTGAGAGATCCTGGCTGCTGGGACACATACCATCTTTTTCACTTCTGTTTTAAGAAGTAACTGCTCTGATGAAGTATTGTACTCCCACTTGTAAATAGTTTTCTTCACAAAGGTGAAACATATGGTCTGTATGTCCCAAGTAATTCTCATTTGAGTGAGAACTGTCAGGATCATACAGAAGCTCAGCTTAGGATAAGTATATCTTAACTGAGAGGATAAATGTATTGGCTGCTGTGATCTCCAATATATGTTTTCAAAGATAACCGAATGGGTAGGGCTATTCCAATAGCTCTTACCTTGAGGGTAGCTTCTTAACTGGAGATCATGAATGTGCTGATTCTGTTTATATTTCTCTTCATTTGCCTTTTTAAATTCGTGTTTGATGTCTAAGAGAGCTGAACACCTTGAATTCCAGAGTGCTTTGATGCCTCAAACCTATATATTGGTAGCTGAGCCTTGTACTCTGGAAGTCTTGCCAGAAGCCTGCTCAATTTCATATTACTTAGATGTACAGCAATATGTAAAGGAAGGGATTTGCTTAAGGCTACTGAAAGATTGTGGAAAAGATCTTGGCTTATCACTGCCATGTGGCTGCTCTTCCTCTTCCCATTTCTTTCTTCTTGTCCCTTTTTGGTCAGCCACAAGTATGGTAGCTAGAGCTTGCCTTCCTTTCTTAACCTTTTACAGAAACTATGGTCACAAAAGGGAAGAGAAAGTGCAAGTTGTTCAGTGTACATGACTTACAGAAGTGAAAGCATGGCACAGAAGAAATAAGAAGCAGTGAGATAATGCAGACAGCTGTTTTGTGGGAAAAAATTAAAAACAGCTATTCCATCTGTTATCTTGCTCATTTCCTTCCATGAAGTCTGAAAGTGTGTTGAAAACAATGTAAAAGTTCATGTTCTGGAGCTGTGAAATAAGTCCCTGATTTATATCTGAGTGAAGTGACTTACCATTGGTCCAACAGTTACAGCCACGGCCAGCATCCAGCTGGTGCATGAGAGTCTGACAGTGTGGTTAGCTGCACCTCCTAAAACCGCTACCAACAGCAACAATGTTACTTGAATGGTATTGTATGGATTTCTCTTTTAAACTGGGTTTAGTCTGCAGAAGCCAAGGAAACCTGAATATTTATCTGCATTAGCAATCTCTGGCTGATTTGCCATTCCTGAAGGTTAATTTCACAGAGGTTTTGGAGTGGACGCCCACACACTGATACACCTCCAGATTTCATGTTCTCTGATATTTCTAAACAGATTGACAGTAGTTGCCAAAACAACTACATGAAAACAGTCAGTGAAAAAAGTATGGGCCCAAAAATACCTTTGGGCATCAATAGATATCACTTTAAATCATCAGATCATAACTATTCTAGTATATGTAAGTACTCCCAGTCTCTCACAGTGCTCTCTAAGATTAAGCCGGTGCTTTAAAATTCTCCTCCTAGTTGAAGCCTAAGCCCTTCAGATAGAATGGGATGTATTTTGAGATCCTGTAGGATTTTTTTATTCTGATAAAATAAAAACTCCTAGAATAATTTAGGGTGGAAGAAGCTCGTGGAGGTTATCTAGTCCAATGTGCTGCGTAAAGCAGAGCCAATTTACAGTAGGTTACTCAGGACTTGGTTCAGTTAAATTAACAATATCTCAAAAAATGGAGATCCCACAGCCTCTCTGATGCCAATTCAGTGTTTGACCTTGCTCATGAAAATAAGTAATATCTAATCAGAATTCCCCGTGGTTCAGTTTGTATCTGTTGCCTTTCACTGTAGACCTCTTGGAAGAGTCTATCTCCATCTTTTCTCTACTTTGTTGTTAGATACAGCTATATAGATGCAAACTTATACAGATATATAGAGAGAGTGAGGCTAGAAGAGATGTGAAAGGGGCCTTTTTATAGATGCTGCTGGTTTCAGGCAGCCTTACAGTTTTTTCTATATTCTGATTTTTTTTCCTCTAACTAGACAGGGTTTTGGGTCCAGTGGTAGCAGTGCAAGAACATATGTAGTGCACTAAAATCTTCCTGTGGTTTGCTCTGATGTGAAGTCAAGATTGACACAGCTACAGCCTTGCAATGAGCCTGTGTAGTGATAGCACAGAGTTTCCTAAGTCCTGCCTTCAAATCCAGCGTTAGGTGACAGACTGGATTAAGTGCTGAGTTACCATATCTTCTTCCACCTGTGGGGTCTTCTATGGGCCTCTTACAGTTTTGAGTGCTTGAAACCCGTTGCTGATATGTTTTTTCCCCTAAGGGATTAATTTAATTTTGGAATGGATCCATCCCGTACTATTTGTATGGTGTTAGACATTTCCTTCCCTGATACTGCACTGTCCAAGTGTGGCCCAAGCAAAGTCACAGACCAGTCTGTCAGCAGCTTCCCAAACTTCAAACCTTGGATACTGGCAATGGGCAGCATTTTCTGCAAGGTGGCTTGTGACCATGGGCATCAAACACTGCAGAAGGGATACGTTTTTGTGGGAAAGGGAAAGGTGTGGATCACCTGCTCTGGCCTCACGTGCCATCAGCACCTCAGGAGCAGGAGCTTTGGAACACGTGTTCAGCCAAAGCATAGTACAGATGAAACCATGTAGAAGATAAAGCCTCCTTTGTAGGTGAAATAATGGATTATGTCCCCTCCTAAATGCAGTGTTTCCGAAGTTGAGAAGTTTAGACTTAATTTTCCCCATCCCTCCCATCTCCTGGACCACTGCTGCTTTTCTGTAACGTTGTTGTTTGGTTGTGTGGAGTTTGTTAATGAAATATTTTCCAATAGGCTCAAGCAGGTTAATGCACTTTGACCTACACATGATGATGTATTAAAAATCAGTTAAACACTGATCGAATTTTCAGCAATAATTTCTGTTCTAGTCCTTAATGTCTAATTTATGCAAAGGTTAGCAGAGAGCAATAATCAGACAATGTATCTTACATAATAAGACAGAGGATCAGCTGGAAGAACTGACCTGCTGTCTGTCTGTTGGTGTGATCTTGTTATTTTTGTGGAAATGGAAGAACTGCCGTATTAAAGCAGGTCTGAAGGTCACCTGCTCTGCTGTTTAAGCCTGATACGACTCGTCTTGGGTAGCCCAGAGAACAGTGTAACAACCATATCATTTGTATGCATTACATACAATTACATACATTTGTATGCATTTCTATCTTTTTTGAATCTTGTTGGGTTCTTGGTCTGGATGCCTGCCTGGTTGATGAGTTCTAGGTTTTAGTTATCTGGTGTAGGCAGAAAAAGTATCTTAATTGTTTTTATCTGCCCATATCAGGGTGGAAGCTATGATTCTGTAGCCCAGTGAAGTGCCAGTGTAAGGGTGCACTGCAGAGAGCCAGAGAAACACGTTTCTTTCTTGGTGGTATTGGCAAACAAAGAGAAGCTAAGTGAAGCATGGGAGAGGTTACCATTTCCTTCTTCCAGGATATTGAGGTCATTACACAAATACATTAAAATATGAGATAGAGCAGTGGGAAAAGATACCATAGCAAACCCAATCCCAATTCCATTGAACTCAATAGTGAGTTTTTGCCCTTATCTTCAGTTTTGCTCCACACCTAACCTTTAATGAATTTCATCAATCTTTCCATTGCACAAGGGCCTCATCAAAGTTTGATTAGCCCTTTCAAGGAAAACAGTTTATTGCTGAGAAACAATGAATCAAATCCTTCAGCTTAAATTAAAAGTCAGGAAAAGTGCAAAACCAAACAAGATAGTAAGATCACTGACCTCTGGAAGAAGCCCTTGAAAGGCTGTTACTGAAACAACCTCTGCACAGCCCCACAAGCTCCTGCAGCAGCAGCTTCCAGACCAGTTTGGTCACTCTTTGGAGCACACATTGGCAGGACAAACTTCTATGAGAAAGAAGGTTGTAAATATAGGAAGATAGGACTATAATCAACTGATTTGGATTCTGTCCTGACTCTCCCATTGCCTTGCTGTGAGAGGCTGGATTGTTCAGTTAACCTCTCTGCACTTTGCCTGTTCCAGATAGAAAATTATTTTTATTTATCTCTGAGATCTTTGTAAAAAGGATGCTAAGTATCATCCTCACTCTTTGCAAAGACAGCTAGAGGCAAATAATATAAAAGCTTCAAAAATACAGCGCATTTTGACCTGGCAGATCTTTAACTGTCATTTCACGGGAACTCCTTAACAGTTGCAGGGGCTGAAATGGAATATCCTCCTCTTCCGTATTTGGAAAGGTTGTCCACCACAGAGTACACTAGGAGAGCACATGCCCACGACAGATGACATGAGGTTTCGTCACAGTGTGGGATTTCATTTCTGCCATACCACCCACAAATCATGGCAACCGTGTGACAAATGGGACAGAAGCCTTATGCCTGTATTCCAGGGTTTTCCCACAGGGTCAAAGAAACTGTCAACTTTCCATTTATTGCTTATATTAATAATTAATGAAGGGTGGATGTAAAGAGGTCACTTGAGTTTGTACCTCTTTAATTTTTATCAGGGGAAAAAATATACCTTTAAGAGCTGTTTATTTTAAGATTTTTTCTCTGCTAACAGCTAACAACGTTTACCACTGATCTTCTCAGCTGTGGCTGGAGTATCTTTGGCTCTGAGCCTGCACAGGAAGAATAAGGGAATAATAAGCCAAAGGGCTGTTATTAGGGGATTTTTGCCTCTATTGTTTGTTTTCTTCGTGATGTGTTCGGTACTTTGTTTCCACGAGAAAACTCTAGGTAACCACAGAACTGAGGAAATTCTAGTATCTTGAGAACTGAGGAGTGAAAGATGAGAAGTCTGAGGGAGAGGAGATTTGCAGGCAAGAAACTGTTTATGTTTTTACAGAACATTCAGCGCTTGCCTGAAGAGCTATATTTTTTTTGCCTATATTTTTTTTTCTGTAGACCACCCCAACTTGGCTGCTTAGCAGAATCTGAGAAGAATAAATTAGATATTAGAGGTCATTTTAAAATAATATTTTTATGGACATCATCCCAACTCTGTGGCTATGAATATCCAGCATAAATTCAGCATAACATCTTTACATAATGTTTTACTGTAATGTTTGGGTTCGTCTTCTTCCCTTCTCTCATTCTCACTCTGTGATGAGTGTGAGAAGTCTTAGCACTGACAGGAGGGGATGTCACTTCCCCTCTAGCAAATGTTACCACCTCTGTATCTGCTTGCCTTCTGGAACCACTTACAAGGAGACACCTGCAGCAGTGGAAACTTCTTTCCGCAAAGGTAGTGTCAGGAAACCGTGCCAGATTTGCATTTTCTCTCTGTTGAACAATGCTGAGCACTGAGAAGTGGGTCTTTACAGTGGGCTACTACGTTCCAGTGGAGAGGTTGCAGATTCTCACTTGATTTGATTTTTAGAACTTCAGTTCCCAGAATTATCTGATTAGAAGGATGTTGAGTGAAAACTGAAATTCTTGATGCTCAACAGTTCTGAAAATACGCCCTAAGCAGCTCTGCTTGAGATTATATGGGGCACCAGATTTCAGTCCCTGTCTGTGGTGTTTTTTCATGTTTCATCTGGTAATCACAAAATCCTCAGCCTTCCTCTGAACTCCTCATCCAAGAAAGGACACTCGTAATTCAGTGGAGTCCAGTGATCTTGTGACCGAAAACATCCTCTAGTTTATGAAAAACCTTTCCCCAATTCCAACTTGTTTCTAGAGAACTCGTAATTTTCAAGCAGTACATTTAGAAGGAAATGTGCTGAGCAAGATAGAGAGATAGTTATTTGCTTTCACTGCCCAGATATGGCAGTGAATTTTCCAGTCAAGCTCAAGAACTATTGGTATTTGTTCAAGTAAGATGATGAGATGACTTATTTTGAGTTGGCAATTAGTACATTGGCTTTAGGGAATGAAAACTCTGTTACATGAGAAACAAGACCAGCAACATCAACAAAAGATTTTTGTCTGTTCCTTGTGCCAGTTTGTGTTGTGTGTAAATCTGTAATTCTCAGCTGCCTCCCCATCACCCATGTCTGGAATCTGGGGTGTGCCTGGGCTATGGAGTCACTTGCCTTTGCAAGCTCTTTGTCAGGCTTATTTCAGAGAACAGCTTAGGGAACCAAGGGCTTGCTTATCCTGCCCTGATCCATGCTGGTGAATCCATGACACTGTCATCCCTACATTTTTGCACTTTTGACTGGGAATGAGGTTAACCATCTATTTGAAACCCTGCAGATTTTTAATACCATCTTTGCTTCCACAGTTCCCACCATGGTGGAATCTCAAGGGGGATCCAAGCAGGTGAAGCTGTGATTGCAATTTTCTAGAATAAGTGTGGTGATAAGGAAGAGGTACATGGGCTCACGGTATCTGGGTAGATTGGTTTAGCTCCTCTTTTTAATCCGTTGGGTTGGGGAGTGGAAATAACATTGTCTTTTTTTTCTTCCTGTTTCTTGTATGGAGAAAAAAAAATAAATGAGTTCTGCCCTTGTGTGCCTTTCTTGCAGAGAGCTTGTGAGGCAAAAGGCAATCTCTCAATTAATGCACTTCCTTTTTTTTGATAAACTGGCTTCTCATAGGTTTTTCCAGATTTGGTGTGACTGATGTGTGTGATGTTGAAACATTCTCTTGATGGTTAATAACCAGCCAGGAAACAAACTTGGCTTAGCATCCCTGTCCAAGGGGCACAAAGCCTGAACTACAAAAGGACTGCGAAGCCATATTTTCAGAGGTCAGAGATCAGAAATTAATTATTAATTAATTAATTCAGAAATCTGAATTAACTCAGCCAAGAAGGCAGACATCTAAACACACAAGGCTTTGTTCATTGTTAATACTAAGATACCAAACACACATTCTGTGAAACTTATTCAAAGTGGAACTTACCTAAGTTTACTAAAAAGGGCAAAATATCTCATGAGAGATGGCGTATGATGTCCTGAGCCTTGAACTGAACTTCTCCCTTGAGAGTCCAGGCCTTGGCTGCCTTTTATTTAACTCTGAGGCTGAAATTAGGAATGGGGTGAAGTTTTGCCTCTTTTGAGATCAGGACCGTCTTATTTTTGAATCAGGTAAGCACGTGGATTTCAAGCTATTTTTAGAGAATTCGAGGCACAGCTTCCAGTTTTCGATTTGGAACTTGTTCTGGTTCTCAATGAGAGACTCAAGTTGGATACCAGTGGATATACTGTTTGTGCTTGCAACCAATTACAGCTGCAATTGATCACACACAAAATTAGAAGCTATTTAAGAAAAAAAAAGTCTCATTTTAAGAACTCAAAGTCATTTGTCTGGAAGTGTTTTAATGCATATGAACAAGGATTGTTCATTTCCTTTTGTTGTGTGTCCGAAGTTTGAATAAGGTGCTTATGGAGTGCAAGTTATTATAAAGAAGATGGATTTCTTTATTGCTGGACTTGCTTGTGAAATACATTTTATGTAATGAAGCACTGATTACTAAATTAGAAAACCCAAAACAATGCTGTCGTCTCATTTGGTAGGAGGCAGAGATTGTGTGGACAACTGAAAGCTTGCTTAAAGGCAATCTGTGACCCACTCCGTACTATTCTTATGCTAATATAAGAATGGGTATCCTGGGCACCATCTGCTGTCCCTGAGGTCTCGGCCTTGGGCATTGAAAATTGGTTTGCTTTATTAATGCTAGGCCATCCAGAACAGCAGCAGTGCATTTGTTATAGTCTAGGAAATCAGAAGTTCCAATTGTAAGTATACAGAGATAATTGTCACTTTTAATAATACACTCAAACATGATAGCTACCACTTTTTCCAGCCTCTTAGGCAAAGATGCCATCTTTCAAGCTGTAGTTACCTTCAGAAATCCAACAAAGGCCTCTCTGGCTTTTCAGGGAGATGGGTTTTACTTCTTTGGAAGGTCATTTCATTATATACAGGATGGATTTATTGGCTGGCTCTGCGTTTTGACTGTTGTAAATGCCCCCTAGAGAAACAGAGGAGTGTCTTGATACAAATCAAAATTAAAAAATAGGACATACGATGTGATTATTTTTAGAGGGGCTAAAGGAATGGGGTATCAAATATCCTCAACTAGTCTAATTAAGCCAGTTGAGGTTTAAAGGACACCAGGCATCAGTTTTGCCTCAACTTATTGGCAGAAAAAATGATTACAATCTCAGTTGTTAGTCTCTTAATAAAGTCTCCTCTAATGGTGATTCTGTATGTGCTTATTAGCTGTATAGTTCTTTTGGTGTCCGTGGCTCTAATTAGAAAGCAATTCCTCCGTCTGTTCAAGCATCTGAGTATGTAGATTGCTCATTAACAAGTACCCGTGAGGTACAAGTCAGGACGGTTCATCTGGTAGCCACAAGCCAGGTCCATCTGACCTCCTGCCTTGGGTCTGCAGTCTCGAATGAGGCAGAGCACGTGAAGCCTGGAACTGCATGTATCCTACCTCATCCTTGACAGCTCCTGAGGTGACACCCAGTCTCCAGCCTTCTGTAGAAAACAGCATCTTGGCTTCCATGTCACAGATGAGTAAATTTGAGGCATGCCTAATGCTGGGCCTTGGGTCTCCAGGCCTGAGTCAGCGCTGGGAGCATTGAGGCTGTGCCAGGGTCAGCCTCAAACTGCTCACACGAGGGGAACTCAGTATGCTAGGAGTGTGGGGACACACTGAGGTGATGGTAAAGCAATGTGACAGGCAGTGGTTTCAGCTGGTGTCAAGCTTTGTGTGGTGTCCTGGTGAAAGAGCATTTTATGGTGGAATGGGAAAGAAACAGGTTGCCCAAAGCTGTTGGGTGTAAATTTGGGTTTGTGAGTCTGAATCTCCTGATCTCTCTGTTTCAACATGGTGTGTGTGCAGAATTTATTTACAATGCCCTCTGTGATGAAAAGAACGAGCTGATGAACCAATCATCTCCAGTTACCTATGTAAGCAACATACAGCCAACAGGGAGAACAACTTTCAATGGCTGCTTTTGACCCCTCCCTTGCCTCCAGAGCTTTCTGTTGTTTCTTTCAGTTATGGGTGAAGGAGAGAAGCACTCCAGGGCTGGGGAAAATGAGAGTTAATTACGCTGTGGAAGCAGAGTGTTGCACAATCACAGTCTTTCCCATCCCCATCTCAAGTGCTTGAGAGTACAACAGAGCAAACAGAGGTGTTGTTCAGCACCATCCTTTGCTTCTTCTGGAAGCACTGGAAATACAAAGCTTCTTTCCCTTAAATGGAGATGATGAGGAGAAGGCTTCTCTTTGGTCTCAGCATTAATGTAAGTTATGCCAAGGTCAAGTGAAATTCAGCAGAGGTGGATCTAATATCACATATACATTTTAGAAAGAATAGTATTTTAACACTGTGTTTTTGTGCACTCCTTAAAGTTCTGGATGAATCTGTTTCAAAAAATCTGAAAACCAGTAGTTTTTGCTTTGCTCCTTGCTGTAAAAACTTGTTTAAGAAACTGTCTTAATGGAGTGCTGGTGTAAAACAGAGGTGAAGAAAGGGGAGAGGTGGCATTCTACAAAATAATGAGGGGGAAGCTGACAATGTCCCCTTTGGCTCTTCTCAGCTGAGGTGCTGAACTTGTACTGAGTTCTGAATACATAAGATGCACTTATGGATGATGGACACAAGTTGCTTCTGGAGAGATTCCAGTTGAACTCCAGAAGAATTTTTTTTTGTCATAAGATCAATCAGACATTAGAACAATCTCTCAGGGGTAGTGGTAAATTCCCCTACATTGGTCAGTTTTAAGAGTCAGCTTGACAGGGTGCTGACTCATCTCATTTAAACTATACTTTTACCTCGAGAGGTTGGACTGGATGATCCTTGTGGTCCCTTCTAACCTTGTATTCTATGATTCTATGATAGTCTTCAATTTCTCAGTGACTGAGAATGATCAACTTCTTACTGACCAGAGGTACATTGTCAGGCTGTTAGCAGGGGCTGCCGCTCTTCTGTTGTATTTTCAGCTGCCCAAATCGAAGTTGTTCAGTGTGCAGTTGCACCTGCTTATGATTGTGGCCCTATAGACCACTGAGACGCTGAACCAGGTAAAAGAGGTTCAAGGTCCCTCATCTGTCAGGGCAATTTAATCTCATAACAGGGACTAGTATTTGAATCTCTCATGTGTCAGCTCAGTACAGTAGTCACTGGCTTTTGCATGTCCCGATTGGGAAGACTCCCATTTAAATATGGATGATGCTTCAGAATGAGTCTGCTGCACTAAAACACTGAAACAGGTTTATTTTCAACTCATTGTAGAAGGCACTGAAATACTGAAACCTCAAAAAGTGCTATGAAGCAAAAGAATTGTCATATCAGATCTTGCATGCACTACCTTCAGCTCACACACAGCAAGGACTGAAGAGTATTTGTCTATATAAATGCACAGCAGAGAGGACTTAAAGAAATGCTAATGATCTAGGATGCAAATCTTCAGTGCTTGACCAAAAACTTCTGCTCTGCCTGCACCTTGCTGATGCCTGTAAACACAGATAATTATAGCAATACATGGTGTAAAACAGTAAACCATTCAAGTTAAGTTCTGGTGTTCCTAATTTGTATTACATATTATATTATATTATATTACATTACATTACATTACATTACATATGATATGAAATGATATGATATGATATGATATCGACAGGGTTGATGATTGAACACTTTTGAAATACATTTTTAATTTCTTCCCTTGAAATAACATCTGCCACTCCATTGGAAGACAACTGACAGTAACAATGAGGTTCTGATCAGTGAGGGAAAGTCAGAAACAGCCAGAAGTGACTACTGTTGGAAATTAAGAGTTGGTGCCTGCACACGTAAGTGCTATGTTCCTTACGTTTTTTCATTGTTGGCTGGATAGGAAAAATAGTCCTGTTAGCATGCTGGTGCTTACGTGAGGCGTAGGGATATCTGTCAAAATCTATTGAGGTGCTTTCTAAAGCTATGAAATAATACTTCTGCAAAGGACACAGAAGCTCTTGGAGAGACTGCAGGGATGCCAGACAACCTTTCAAGTCTTTATCGCAGCCTGGCAGTCTCTGTCTTCATGAAGGCCATGCTTACACATGAACACAAACAAGAGCAAGGGAAAGTTTGTGTCCAAAGAAGTTAAAAATAAATTGTGAAAAGAGATATATTCAGAGATGGCAGGACTGCAATGGGCAAGTCTTGGTTCTTCTGTGCAAGACTCTTGAGAGTGACAGCTTTAGTTAGGGATAGTGTAATTATTTGCTTTTGGAGTGCCTAATATTGTTTCCTTCAAGCTGAGTTAACTTAACTTACTGCCACAGCATATTTCATTTGTTCCCTTGTCAGCAGCTACTGGATGTCTTCTGTTCTCCTTGTTATGGGAAGGACAGTTGGGAAGGCCAGAGGACAAGGATGGCTCTCGGAGACACTGGATGCTGGCAGTGGCTCAGCTTTGGTCTTGATTATCTTTGTGTCTCTGACTTGACCTAAACTGAGCCAAGTACTTGGTTTCCAGGTAGGTATTTTAAGATGTGGAGATACAAGTGTCATACGAGTTACTTTGGGAAACAGGCCTTTTCTCCTTCTCCCTAAACATGGTGACATTTGCTGCTGCTTGGTGTAATGATCAAAGCCTCATGGTTAACTAGGGGCTGACACTAGGAAGTGAGAATTTTTCTTGCACCCATTTTCAGACTTAACATACAGTTAGATATGGTGGGTGGACTCTGGAAGCTATTAATGATAACAGCAGTGGGAGTACCTCCCCCCCTACCTCGCGAAGCCAGGAGAAGGCTGAGCAAAAGTGCTTCTCATAGAGCACCTGAGCTGAGCGTACCTGGCCATGTTGGGATGACTATTCCTGGAAAACAAGAGCTACAGTGTGTACTCCCCAGTCACCAGCTTCTCCTTTCCCTGAGTTCTTTTGAGTACTCATTTTCTACCTGCAGATTAAAACATCTTTAAATGTTAAAAAACATCTTATTGCATGATTTACATCCTTCCATTTGTGCACAGTCATGGTTCTTTTCTAAGCAGAAAAAATGTTAGCAGAAGAGAGGGGAGGAAGTAAGCTGAATAAAACAACAATAGCAAAGGAGATGGGAAGAGCCAGACCGCTGTTTTCCTCCTGCTGGTTCTGTTCATCTCCTGGTGCTGCTGGGACACCTCCTGCTTACAGACCCATACGACATGCGCTTAGCAAGAACTCTTTCTCAGCTCAGTGTGTACGAGGCAGCTGATTTGCAAGGCCTAATTTAAACTGGTAGATCAAAACGCTTGCAGCTCTGCATATGCTTCCTCAGGAGAAAGGAATGTTTTCTCATTCCTGTCTTACTTCATATTTCACAGCTGCAGTTTGTCTTGTTTTCTCCCTGCCTAAGGCCCAGCAAGTGCTGCAATGCACAGGGGTTTAAAGGATTATTTATTTTAGGGCATTGATGCCTTCTTTGAAAAGCTATGTTTAGTTTGTTTTACCAGGGACTCTTATTAGAGCAACATAGGGAGTTTGCAGGGAGAAAAGGGAGGCAATAAGTATTCATATCTCTTCCAAAAATGTGTTACATAAAGACAGGCCTCTCAAATTATCTTAAGCAGCATAGATTGTGATGATCTTTGCTCCTGCATTCATTTTGCTTTTGCAGTGGCTGTACAACCCACTTCCTTCACCTCAGTGTAACTCCAGCTCTGATTGCACTGACAGCTGAATGTCTGTAAGTTATCCAACACAGGTGAAAGTGGTAGGAAAACAAACTTCCATGAACTTCAGTAGGAACACAATTAGTCCTAAGCTGCACCATCTGCAGCCAAAACTGGTTCTGGATATAGTGTAGGAAGTGAAGCATCAATAAACAGCTACCAAGTCCTGATCCCTGATCCATGGCCCTCTGCATTATTATGGTGATGGTGTGTTGCTGCTCTACTGCTGAGAAAACTTATTGTAAAAGGAGGTCGACTTACACCTTGGAAGAATAACTTGGAAACAGCCATGATGCCTCTTGAAAGCTTCCAGCCTGGTAACTTGGTGAGCATCTCAGCTGTCATGGAATATGAAAAAGATACAAAGCTAAGTCTTGCCTTAAGCCTTCCCCAGAGCTTTGGAAATGTTTGGATCAAGGCCTCCCGAAGAACCAGACTTTAGGCTACTTGATTATCCCATCCCAAAGCTGGGAAGACATTGATGGGTTTAGTAGAGCCTTGACATCTCTCTCATACAATTATTATCAATCCAGTGAGGTTTCATATTTTTCCTAAAATCCCAGCTCCAGAAGTCAGGTAATTTATGGGAAGATTTTCTGTTTTCATTGAGAAAAAAGTTTCTAGTTTCCCTTGTTGTGAAGGGAAAAAAAAAGGAAGCTGCAAATGGCAGAAACACCGTAAGGGAAATAAAATGTATATTATCTAAAACTGTCTTGTTTTCTAAGCCAATCTCATTATTTTTTAGGATCTGAATAATGATTTTTGAACGCCCAGATTGGCTTTGGAGACAAGAGACCTGATTTTCACAAGTGCTAAGTGCTTTACTCCAGCTGTCACCCCTATAAAAATCACCCATTAAAATAATGTCTGGGGTCCAGCAGTCAGATGTGCACAGTCAGGGCGTGGAGAGAAGAAATGCAGGTACCGTAGCATATACAGAGACCTGCGATGTGTCATGGTAAATGTGAACTGTGTTATGCAATGTTGTCTTCTCTGGGGCAGAAACAAGAAGTAACATTAGAGGCTTCTTCATACAGTCTTTTTGGTCTTTTAGAATGTAAAATATTAATGTAAAAGTATTGTGAACTAGTTACGAAATCAGCATAGCTGAGTTTTACATCTAAGGAACAAATTAGGTTAAAGGGAGGGGAAAGTAGAGAGAAACACATGATAGCAAAGGGAAGCCAGAAAGGATCTTCCTCTAAGGAAAATCCTAAAGTAAAACTGCGCAAATTGGGAATTTTGTCTTCATTTGAGAAAAGGGTTGTGTGGATTCTGGTGCTAAGTCCTAACAGAGACAAAGCCCATCTCAGAGTGTTACTTTATTATGAATTTTGCTGTTTCGAGGTTTTCCTTAAGGTGTCAGCTCTTGGATTCAGGGGATACTCTCAGCATCCCTTAGGAAGTAATTTCCTATGATCCCCATCCATGGAAAAGTGAGTGGAAATCTGAGCCAGCTCTGTGTTAAAGAGGAGAGACCTTCCCATCCCCAACCCCAAAATTGCTGTTTATTTGTGTGTATTTATTTTGAGGCCTGACTCTTGATTTTCAAGTGCTGGGGATTAGTGATGTTCCAGCTTTTACCCCAGGGGCATTGACTGAATGTAGTTGTTCACTTCCCAATGAAGTTCACCTCATGTAGCAATCTCAAGGTCAGGACTACAGGCTGCATCTCTGCTAGACTTTAATCTAAAGGTAACAATTTCACTGTAAACACACTTTTTGCAGTGAAGGCAGGCTTTTTTGGAAGTTGAGGTTCAAGGCCAGCAAATTACTGGAAATAATAGAAGCACTCAGAGCTTTGAATATTGCCTGGCAATATTTTGTGAACCTTTTTGATTCGTTAGTTGGGGGTTTTTTTTGCAGGCAAGTCTAGCATGAAGCAGTGTTTGAGTTATTCACAACAAATTAGTAAGCCACATGCTCACTCTTGATTTTGAGATGTCTTTTATATTTAAAAGATTCTATAAAAGAATTTTTTTGTTTCTCAGCAGTTTCTCTGAGCTTTGCAGGTCTTTTGATGGGGAAGGAAGATGACTTGGCTTTTGAGTGAGATGACAGAAAGTTGTGTGTGTGAATAGCAGTAAAGAGAGTCCTTAATATGAGTGCATGGTATATATTCTACCTGCTCTTTTTTCCAATAAATACATGCACATCAAAGACAAAAGTCCTTCTGTGAACAGTGCTGAGCCAAACCTTCATAACAGCGTGCTCTGAATGAGCTCCTTTCATTCCACAATTCGACTTGTACTTTTCAGTGAAATAAGCTGCTATTTCCACCTACGTGTTCTGTTATAGGAGGCCTTTCTCTGTCTACTGGGGGTCTTCCTGAACGTGGAGGGTACATGAAATCTCTCTCTCTGCAAGTAAAATAATAAAGAAAGCTCAGTTTTGTACAATGTAGTGGTAGCTGGCAGATGAAGCTCTGTGTCCACAGAAAGAGAAATGTATTCTTTTTTCTGTATAAAGGGTCTTAAAGTGGGTTAATTAAGACTGACCCCATTTAAAGGGCTGGCTTATGTGCCTGCTTGAGGGAGGGGAAGTTCGAGTCTCCCATGTGTTGGTGGAAATCTCTCTTTCAGTGTATTTGTAGCCCGGTGCTGGGCTGAACAGGCAGTGAAGCCTGACAAATCAAGCAGCTGTTTGCCGCACAATAAGCCAGCTGGTTTGAAATCCAGGCTGTGTCAGAGTCCCTCGCACATTCAAAACCAGGGCATATTTGCTCCTTTAATTAGTGTTCCCCCTGGTCCTTGGAATATGGGATTGTGGCAGGGGGGCTTGTTAACAGAAGATCAAGAAAGATTTCCTTCTTTCCCAGCCTCTCCGAGGGGGAGAGAAGGACAGCTGGAAGAGTGCTTGCTGCATGGGAGGGTTGCTGTGGGGCTAAGGCTGAATTTTGGCGCTGGAAAGGGATGGAGGGAAGCTGTTCCTGCTCATTGCAGACAGGGTTTGTGTCAAACCAGTACCGTGCATTTTGAGCTGAACTACAGCAATGTTTAACCTTGAGGGAGGATTCTGGTGTGGCTGTGGTTTGGAGAAGTGGCCTTCAGAACTTGAAACTTTTGCTTGGGCCCATTTCTCCTCAGGTGCGTGGAGTAGGCTACAAAATACGATTGTCCTGCTAGCCATGCCTGTAGTGTGAGGGTCCAGCGAGAGGGAAACCTCCTGTGTGATTAATGCAATGTGACTGAGTAGGCTTCTGTTAAATGACTGACTTAGCTGAACTCTGATGGTTCTGTTGTCTTTTACCCCTGCAGGTCCAATTCTTTTCCTGAGAAGGTAACAGAGTCCTCATAGCCTTGCTGATAAGCCCATGGCACTTAAGAGCACAATGAAAGAATTTACCTGATGGTCCCAATTTCCAGAGGGGATATTGCCTCTTAGTGTCCTTTATCAGTGACTTCTTCTGGTGATATAATCAGGGAGCTGCTGGTATTGAGGTAATATTAGTAACACTGAGAGCTGTCAGACCACTTTGGGTGGATTTGCTCTCTCTCTTCTGTCTTATTGTGTAGGAGAGGCAAGGCAAATCCTGCATTTCCAGGGAAACAAACAGTATTAAACTTTCAATAAAGCTTCTTTTTAAAATGAACAATGATAAATTAGAAAACTGCTGAGTGGGGTCATGTGTTTTATGGAAGCAAAGCATTGATCCCCCCAAGATTCACCATTTATTATGCTCATTTCAGCAGTCTAATTGGGACTGGATTAAACTGTGGCTCAGTTTAACCCTTTGCTTGTAGGAACAGCGTTGGAAAAAATCCAGCTGAGGAGAAAATGGAAATTGGTATTTAGCAGCTCAGAAAAGTGCAGCAAATCAACAACAGTTTGCTAATTTTTCATATTCTTATTATTGCCTGCTTTTAAAGCTTGCAGAGAAAGAGCAGCAGGTCTGAAGAATCTCATTAGAAAACCTGATCAGTCCTTTCCTTCTATTTTTTTTACCTTGAGAGAAAAAGGGGAAATTCAAAGTGAAAAATGAGCCATGGATAACGTGTGAACTTCATGGATAACAGTTGAAAGGCCTTATTGCATACAAAGTAATGAGCTGGGCTGTAAGAATTACCTGCCGAGGGGTGTCTTCTAGGAAATCCACACAGTAGGAAGAAGAAAAAATTTACCAGTGCTAACAGCTTGGGCAGCTTTGAAGCAAAGACAATGCGGAGGGCAGTGAGTTGTGATTCTAGGCAGTAGCATCTGCTCTTTGAGAGGATCCCCTTCTGCACGGAGTCATTCTATGTGATCAAAGATGTAGCAGGGGGGCAGGATTGGGCTGTTTGACTGCACAGAGACTTCAGAGCTTCTTGGAAGTGGCACTGAAGTAGACAAGAACATGGCAGATCATCTTCCTCTGTGCTGCATTAGCTGCTGAAAAGAAATTGTACACGTTGTTTAATTAATTAAGTTTCCAGGATGTGTAATAGCATGTTTTCTTTAATGGCACCATGAAGTGTCCTTGAGCAAATTAAAAAGACATTACTTTGAAAGGTAACTCCTCTGAGCCGCACAGGAGCTTTTGGGAAATGCCTGGGGTGTCTCAGGCAGAAAGACACGTCTTTGTTATCAGGGGAAGAGCCATGCTCCACTGAGACAGGGGAAGATCTGCCATTCCCAGGAGAACCTTACAATGTGGCTTTTGGTGGGGAATTCTGCCCCAGACCTCCAGAGGAGAAATCATTGAAGTTCACAAGACTCCCTGCTCCAAGATCTGACAGTGATCCTGCCTACACCCTTGGCGAAACCCAAATGTGCGCTGCCTTGTGGACCTGAACCCAGCAAACCCAGTGAGATGATTCCCACTGCTCTTGATAGCTTTGGAGTGGCCCCGTAAATGTTTTTTTGTTGCCGTACTTAGGGCTTTTAGGGACAGTGACGGGAAGTTCCCAAACAACTCCTTTCATGTCTAGATGCTGGCCACACTAGCACAGTGTTTTTGGGCCTGAATTTGGATGTTAATGTGGATCTGAACTTGTCTGTGTAGAACAGCACTTGGATCAGACTTTGGTTCAAGACTTCTTGAGGATGAAAACCATAGCCCGCTCCCAGAGGCAGAGGGGGTTTGGCTGAGACACTTGATGCTTTGGATCAGCCTAGGGCTGGGGTGTGAAGTTCCAGGAGAGGCCAGCAGTTGGTGCTGGGACAAACTAAAGTTCATTTCCTTCTCCTGGGCCTTCTGCTGCCTTTCTGGAGGCTGTTGATCTGTAGCAGAGGCAGGAAAAGCAGAAATGTCTTCACCCTTCACTCCCCTTCCAGGAAAGAGGGATATGGGGAGAGGTGAGATGTGTGAACAGGAGGAGCAGTGAGGGAATGTGGGTTGCATTGGGCTTGCAGCATTACAAACAAGCACTCATTGGAAACCTCGCTTTTCGTTTGCATTTCCATCTGTCCCAGTTGGATGCTTCACTTGACAAAGCTTTTGATTTTGTACGTTCTCCTCAGTGGGTGCTGGAGGGAGGTTTCCCACGCAAGGCCTGCTCGGGCAAACGGGGCAGGACCTGCGCATGGGGGGCAAGTGTGAAAACTGAATGCATGCCCTGATACGGCATGAATCACGGGTTGCCTCCAAACCGAGGAAGGGACCCCGCAAGCAGAAAAGTGCTAATTTTGTTTTGCTGCTGTGTTTTCCTCCCTGTGCGCCCTGCCAGGTGAATTCCCGTTCCCGCTTGTCCTTCAGCAGGGGTGGTTCTGCCCTCCTGCTGCTTCCTCACTGACAGAGAGGCAGTCCCAGGGCCTGCACCTCCTGGGGAATGCACATTTATTGCTGGAGTGGTTAGGGTTTTAGAAATTACTTTCTGGTGCTGTAGCTTGCAAATTCTCCCAGTACCAACCCCTCTCCTCCTCCATCCCTGCCTGCCTGATTTTAATTTGAGAGGAAGCATCATGTGTGCTCAGAGTGCTGGGGAAAGGGAATTTCCTAACTAAAGGTGAACTGTTAGGGCATGTGTGGTCTCCCTTTAGGAAAGTGAGTATGTTTGGAATAAAATTGTTCCTGTGTAGATCAAGACTTTTTGATCTAAAAGTTCAAGCTGCTTTTTTAGCTTCCATAACAGCTCCCTGGATTGCTTGAAAATCTTGACTTGGTTACAAAGTCTGGTGTAACATGTATGCGTGTAAGCAAAACTTACTGGTTATTTAACTGTAATTCAGGGACTCAGGGGAAGACTGTTACTACACTTGCAATACTTTCAGTGTATGTGGGTGATCTCATGGGTTGGTTCTGTATATACAGAGGACAGGGATGTTTTGCAGTTTGTCAGCCCCAGGATTTTCACATTTACATAATTGAAATAAAATACTTTCCTATTCTTTGATAAAGAGGTGGAGAGGAATCAAACTCCAGTTTTATTTCAGAAACAAATCATTCCCTTTGTGTTTAATTTTTTTTTCCTTACTTTGGGTTTTCTTGAATGTTCTTTTCTACCACCCGCAGTATTTTTAAACTCCTGATGCAGTTGCATGAGTAAAGCTTGAGAGTTTTTTAAGGGATATTTTCTTTTACATTTTCCTTTCCTCACTCTTTGGAAGAAGCAAGCAAACAAACAAAAAACTTCTCTGTAAAATTTCCAAAGCAAAATGAAGGAGAAAAAGGCAACAGTGGAATTTTGCCACTCTGTAACTTTTCCAAAATTGGAGAGGCTTAGAAAGGTAGAAAATAAAAAAGGAGGACAATAGGGAGGAAAAGAATAAATCTCCTTAGTCTTATTTTGGCATTTAAGAGTAGAAAAGAGAAGAAGCTTTGAAAATTTTTCATTATAGAAATTTTAACTTCCACTCCCCTCCGTTCTCCCCATGTGCTTTTCATCTGGCTTGTGTTCAGGCTGCTTTCAGGGATGAGAGCAGGGAGGGCATTTCTGCAGGCTGTAATGAGAAGCACTTTGGGTGTTTCTGTCTCCTGGTGGAGCACTTTGCTGTGCTTCTGTGTTGGCAGCACCGAGGGGGAAGTGGAGCATCCAGGGCGGTGACGCCAGCGGGGAACACGCTGTTTGCATTTAATCTGGATGCTGGACCTGACTGACAAACAGTGGTTAACCAGAGCTAAAGAGAGGATTGCAGGCATAGCTGAGCTAAAGGAGAAACAATGTGAATTTAATTTGACTGGATTGCTAATCACAAGGAATATTTTTCAAACTCTTTCTGAATCGTTACAGGGTGGATGGGTGTAAAAGTTGGATGAAGACTTTCTATAGGAAGAAAAGTCCCTACTGCTCAGGGCTGTATGTTCACTCTTGCAAGGAAGGGTTCAAGATGCAGCTGGATTGTTTGGTGCCAAAGAGATGCTCTAGTGTTCAACTTTGCAAAATGAATCCTTGTCTCTTGTTGCGGTGGTGAGACAACCACCGTTTGGAGTCTTGAAAGCACTCCTCCTGCAAGGTCTGTCTTTATTTCGTTATGTGATCTACACCCCACACTGTTAAGGATTTCCTTATAATGCCATAGGTTAGTGACAACAGATTTATCATCTTTTTTGAGACACTCCTAGGCCTTTACAAATAACAGAAGGAAAAAAAATAGTGGCTCTGTGTTGAGGTCCCTGCCCAGTATTTCTCAATTTACTACACTAGGTTGTGAAAACTAAAATTACCTTAAATAGGGAGAGGAAGAAATAGGTTGATCTATGTTCTCTCCCATCTCTCATCCACAAGATTTGCCTGACATATACTAAGCTGTGACTGGAGCAAGCTGAAAAACTCTTGGGGAACTCTTATTTAAAAAAATGAGTTCTCCATTCTCTTTTGTTTGTTTGTTTTTCCTGTTTCTATAGGAAGGGTGATTTTCCTCAATTTTATTTTGTTTTGGAAATGTGGTAGAGCTATACCTTGTGATAAATCCTGAAGGATTTGAAATCTGAACTGTGTTGCATCCAACAAAACCCACTTTCTTTTCTTTTTGAAGCAGGTTTCATTTAATTATCTGCTTGACTGTATCTGTCCAGTTGTTTTGCTGCTGTGTCATTTGGATGGTGCTGGTTGCCATCATGTGTAGTTTTGATCCCCGAGAGGCTATTTTGTGTTGGATCCTACTGATTTCAGGAAGGAGAACTCACATTGCCAGCGTCTTCTTGGAATGGAAGTTGCGGAAGCAATGTCTAAATAGGTTGGCTGAGCAATTCTTAGGCCTAGCAACAGTTTGTTTCTCTTCAATTATTGGATGAAAATTGCTCCTGGAATTGGTTCTGCAGGGAAATGCGCATCTTTGCAGACCCAACATGCTCTGACACTCTTACAATCTGGTTTCAGCAAATATTCTAGTTTTCTAGTTTCAGCAAACTTTTTTTTTTTTGTTGTGAGGATTACCATTTGCCAGGAGATGTAAGCAAGGAGAAGGTGACAGAAACATCGGCACAGTCCAAGCGACCACACTGGTGTGGACATCTGTGTGCAGTGTTTTGTTCTTGTGTGGATCCTGAAACCAGAGCCTGGATTCAGCATTGCTCTCATGATACCAGTTCTGCTGGCGTCTGTTTTGGTTTGCGGTGGTTTACTATGTGGTGCATTTGTAAGCAGGATATGCCAAAATTGGAACCATTTATCTGCCTGCCTTTTCCATCCCTCAAATGTATCCCTTTCAGCTACAACAGGGCCTTGATCAAAACCAGTTCTGACTTTTCTCCTTTTCTGGTAAGAAGGGTGGAAGAACAGGGGGAATCTTTGCTCTTTCCCATCCTTTATCTCTCTTTGGCTCTGGTTTTTGTGGTTGTGTGTTTTGAAGACTGGAATTTCAAAGGCAGAGTTGATTTTTCAGTCCCAAGATCTGGCAGGGCAGGTCCAGGGAGATCTGACCTCGTGGTGAATGTGGCTGCAGAAAGCTGTCCCATTGCTATGTAGCTGAATTAGGCGCACGACCAGCCCATGCAGGCATAGGGTGTATGGAGGATGAAGAAAGAGGTGGAGTTATTTTGTCCTCCTGAAGAAAAAACCAAAAAGCAGGAGCAGACAAAGCAGGGGTGCTGCTTATGCAGAGAGGGAAGGTGTTCCAGTAACTTGTCATCCTCTTGGGTTGTACCGCATGTGACTGCACCGTGGAAGTCAGCCTTGTCGGGGACTACGTGCATGCCTCACTAACTTACAGTATATTCAGACTGACAGGGTTTTCCCAGTTTATTAGCCTCATTTGAAGAGGAAGCTGGATGCATTTTGCTAGCACAGCGTTTTGTACACCTCTGTGATCCTCAGCCACTCTCAAACCTTAAAGAAAATTCTCATTTAATACAAGGCTTACTTTTCCTTTCCCAAGTGAGTAAGCACAGAGCTGATGGGAGAGGCTATGTAGCAATCTTGGACTCTGAAGCTGGCTTGTCATTTCCCACAGATGTAAGGGGTGCACAGGGTGCTCTTCCCTCAAGCCCCAGCAACAGCCTCTCGCTTCTCTTGACCTCCTGTGCCATAAGCAGCTTCCTGGGTGGACCTGTGAGCCACCCACTCAGTTCAGCTGCAGACCTGTGAACAACCTGCCCAGCCAGTTCATCAGGGGAGAAGTGACCACAAACTGAGGAGATGAGATCTAGCAGAGCCGTGTTTTCAGGTGAGTCCCACTAGAAGGCACCTCTGCCCAGCCAAGAACAAGCGCCAGACAGCTCCAACAAGGGGCAAAAATGGTGAGCTCCTCAGAAGCTCGGGAAACAGGATAGGGGGTCACACTCCTGCTCCTGGACACTGCTACTGGACCGATGGTAAAATGTTCTGTTTTGCTTCTTGCGCTTAGGAGGAAGGGAGATAAATAGCTGCTGCTTTGGAGGGATATGATGGGCAGTGATGGAGTGGTGGAGAAGACTTCTGCACCTTTACCCAAAGTCTGCATGACAGCAACAATAATTTGACCTTAAATTCTGGGAGTAAAATTCCCAGAGACTCAGGGTAGGTTATTTGGGCTGCCTACTTGCTCTGTCTGCAGTGGAGAATATCTAAATTGAGCTGTCCAGACATTTCGAGAGTTTCTACTGCCATGCACTGTACTTAGCTTAGCTGTTCACAGCTGACTAAATCCTTTTAAGAATGAGTCACTCCTAAATGAGAGGTGACAATGGATATGCAGACAGCAAGAAGTCAAGAGCAAGATAATGAATATTAGAGAAAGACTAAATCAACGGGGAATGAACAGCATAAACTTGCAGCCCTTAAAAATAGCACTCACTGAAAGGATGGGTTTTATTTAGAAGTGTAGTTCCCAGGGAGAATTTAGATTTCCTGACCCATGGGTTTATGTCTGTGAACTTGTCCTGCCTTGCCAGCTTGTAAAAAAGAAACAAGTTGGCACAGGTTAGCATTCAGTGGGGAGATTCCCAAGGCAACATCCCCCTCCATATTGATTTAAGACATGGCATTAGTGACTGATGAAATGATGCTCTTCCCTCTCAGTTAGCCTTGTCAGACTGTGGAGCAGAAGAAAACAGATGGGATGGGGCTGCCTGTCCCAAGCTGTCAGCGGTACATCTTGTGTGGTGAAATCCCCTGTTGGCTTATGGCTAAATAAGCCACTCCTGCCTTGTGTGGTAGCCACTGTCACAGGTCAGCAATGGCTG
>NW_010203757.1:9840-28688 GCF_000695765.1 Mesitornis unicolor | reverse complement strand
TCTGACTAAAAAACCCCCTCCTGCTTTGTGTGTTAGCCACTGTCACAGGTCAGCAATGGCTGCTGTTCATTATGGAGGTGACTGCACTTCAGTGGAGGTGTAAGTCACCCTGGAGTTCGTCACATGTTGGTTTGGGGTGGACATCGGCACAAGGTTATTTCCTAAGGCAGAGATTTGCAAAGAGCTGAAGGGAGTTAATTGTCCGAATCCCATTAAAATGCAATATAATTATAAAATCCCATTAAAATGCCATATAATTATATAGCTTTATTTTATTTTAGTTATTTATATATTGTGCAACGCACAGTGATTTTTTTTGCATGCACTTCTGTTAGAAGCACTCAGCAAGACTAATGTCCCTTCTAGTGCTGAAAATTATCCAATTACTTTTTCTAATTTAACGGGATAAAAAGCAAATGTTTGCCTATTTAAGAAATATGATATCTCAAAACTTCATTTTTCTCTACCTACATGCAAAAATCTTTGACATGACTAAAAAGACAAATTACTGCTCTTGTCTTAAAATAAGCAAATCAGACTGTGAGGCAGTCAGGAATCTTGAAGTAAAATGAGAGAAGGACCTTATGGATGAAATCGTAGCAGATAAGTTCAAGATTATCTGGCGGAGTTGTGATATTGGCGTCCTGTGGCTTTCACTCATAATTGAATTAAATGAAATTTAGTCATAGATGGATAACACAAGCAGAAGGGCATCTGAACATTGTCTGGTAGCTATGGGAGAAGTAGTGAAGGAACTGAGAGAGTTTTGCCCATTAATAAATATAATGGCCTGTAGTGACTGAGTTTATTAATTTCTTATCCTTGGAAATCTGAAGCCAGAAGCAGAAGGGTGGTGGAAGGGAAGGAGGTTACTTGGGTGCGTAAAAGCCATTGGGCTCAACTGATAGTTTGGGCTAAAGGTTCTCTTGGGGTGTTTTTTGGATCTTTGGTGAAATGTTATTTTCCAATTGGCCTCAAACAGGGCTTCACAACAGTGTGAACCATCAGCATCACAGAACAGCTTCCCTTTGAGAAGTGATTCACTGTGACAGCTTGTCAGGGGGATGTTAGCACTGCAAACAACTGCAAGAGTTGTGATTATTTTTCTTTTTGGTGGTGGCATTTTCAACTCTACTTTCATTCAGTTTAGAAGCAAAGGTGCTGCTGGTAAGGAAGATGTGGAGGGGGAAGACTGAACTGATGAAAGGGCAGGAGAGAGAGTGTTTGCAGTCTTGCTGTACATAGAAAAGGAGTGAGTGACTGCTCTAGTTCTTTGTCACTGGGCCTCTTTGGGCATGGCAGGACTCATCCTGCACTGCATCAGGCAATGGTGGGTTTGAGTCCCTCAGCATGGGTGGGAGGTGGGTGTATGCGGGTTGTACTCAGTACCTGGGGGAACTGTCAGTAGATGCCAGTTGTAGTTACGTAGTACAGAGGTTTCTTGAGGTGGAACTTCCCTACTATAGATTTGGCCTTCATCCCTGTCTTTTTTACCTGACTGAAGCAGTCCCTCAAGCAAACCAAGAAGCCACCCAGTTTTGATTCATTGATGTAGAATATTCTTTTTAATACAACCACCAGTACCCATTTTCTACACAGCTGCAGTTCATGTGCTGCACAATAACAATACAATACCAGTCTTGGCAGCATTCAAACCATCAAGTCCATGTGTCTCAAGCCAACTGCTGAGGTAAGATGCTTTCTTCCCCTCTCATTGCCCTTTGTAAAATGTTCTTGAACTTCCTCGGAAACCCGATAAACCAAGTATCCTCTGCTCAGTGCTTGGAAGGTCCATGGAGCCAGGCTGTTTTGAACAGGAGCCATCCATGAGCACGTGGGCTGATGACCCTAAATGTGTGTGCATCCTATCTGAACTGGCCAGATATAAAAAAGATCATCTGTATGGATGTTATATACCCTGAGGTATATGGAAAATTAGGGTGATTCAGTGCCCAGACTAATACAATGTTCTCAGACTCTGCCCAGTCCACAGCCCCTCTCTTTATAATAATCTTGAACCAACATGGACCGTTCCACTGGTCATGGAGTGGCAGTGATATAGCAGGGACCAGGATGTCACCATATGAGCCCTTTTGTTTTCTCACCACTTTGTTGCTCATCTTCAAAGCTTTACTATTAGTGTGTTCGTTTGGTAAGAGGCAGCCTTCTCTAAAATAGCAACACGTGATAAGCTGTTGAAAATACTTAGTTTTGCATCTCTTAATCTAGATTTGCACATTTTTCTTGGTGTTTACATGATAGAGGATTCCAGTTATGGAATATCTCTGCTTAGACAGCAGCCAGTATTGCATCTAAGTTGTGTTTTATCTGCCCCACATGGTGGAAAGAAAAGTCCCAGAATTGTGCTGACCAGTGGCATAAGAAAGGTCCTGTCCTGCTTGGAAATGATTTGGGTCCTGCTGTTGTCAACATTTGAAGAGAGCTGTTGCCAGGCTACTTTACCAGTTAGTAATGAATACTCATTAATCCATTTTCCACTTCTTGATGACAGTTGTTTGATAGCCTGATCAATTTTATGATTGTCATTTGCATGATGGCCTCCTGCTGCTTTACTCTGTCTTTTTGTTTTAAGGAAGAGAAGATCAAAAATCAGAGTGTCTGCTTCCCCCAACTTTGGGGATGAAGTGGAAAAGCCACAGTTTGTTTTTTTTTCAATTTGCATCAGTGTTCAAGATCAAAATCTCTTGCAGTATTTTCTGTGACAACCCTGAAAGTATAAATATAGAAATCACAGACAGTTCCCTGGAGACTGAAGACCTAATATGTGAATAATCTCACCTCCTGCTTCATAACAATATCTTAGGAAAAAAAAAAAAGGTGTATTATGCATATCCACAGCTCTGCTTCAACAGTGCCTAGTCTGGTGTGTGAAGTGTGTGTGTAAATATTTGAAGGATAGATCTCGAGTCACCATTGTGGGAGAGCCTACACAAAGAAGGGGATAGAACTTTGTGCTAGCACTTGGTAAAGTTTTGAATGTGCCCTGTACCCAGAAGCCAAAGCACACTGGGGCTGGGCTTACAGCTCATGCAGTTAATACAAGGCATGGGTCAGAAGCATTGCGGTGTCTCGTGTGCCAATAATCATGCAGTATATTTCAAAGTATAAGCTGTTTCATCAACTAATATTTAAAATGGCACTCCAGTTCTGCTTTGTCCTCAGAAAGCATCTCTGGACTGTGAAATCATTCTGAAAGTGGCAAAATCCAGCTAGATAGCCAAATTGTTGAAATAATTATAGGATTGAAAGGGATTGTTCCAGACTACAGGGACTGAGGCTCTGAGAGTAAGGTTCTTTGACTTCTTTTGCTTGGATACACCAGCAGGATAAATGAAGGATAACATCAGTGTAGGTGTGGACTTGAACCACTGGGGCAACACCAGCACTCCCTGCCCTCTCACTGTTCTGGTGGGGAGAAAAATGAGTCTAGCAAAACTTTGTGCTTTTCCTGTACACAGACACCTCTTCAAAATGATCTGCACTGTTACAAGCACAGTCTTGTCAGGATAGTCCTGCATATATGCATGTATGTATGTGCATATGAATATATATACGTGTGTGTTTGAATGAAATGTAGACATATATGTGTATATATATAAATGTGTGGTTTTGTATGTGTTTGTTTTTATATATGTATGACAGTCAGAGCACTGTTGAGTTGAAGTTATATTCATCTCTTACTCTGGGCAGGATGAGGAAGGGAACAGGGATGCTTTTGTGAGGGCAGCAAAGGGGATGGTTGTCCCCTCGGCACTGTGTCATGTGCAATGTGAGCTCTGGGTTTATCAGCATGGAGGGAACCTTCCCACTCTGCTTGGGGGATGCAGCTGGTCCAGCCCTGGGAGAGCCCGTTGTTGCTGAACTATTTGCATCAGTGTAATGGCATTTCAGAAAGTAACTCCTTTAGATCAGTTTAAATGAGTGTTGCTGCTGAAATAAATTGATGCAAAGGTCAGACAGTGATTTACACACAGTGATAATCAAATTCATGTCTGCTGAACAGTATTGCTTCCTCAGTGCCACACGACAACATGAAAACTGAAGCAGAAGGTTAGCCAAACAGTAGTCTTTAATGTGAAAAGCAGTAGCCACCAAGGCCTAACTGTTGAGAAAGGATTTTTTTGTTTTTGTAGGTAGAAATCTAGAGAGGCACACCTGGCTCTCATATTTTGGATTCTGACTAACTTGGAATGCTTTTGTGAGGGAGAAGTTACCAGCTTTTAACAAGAAATAAAACTTCTTGGTTTCTGGGAGGAGGAGATAGAGAATTTATAAAGCCTGTGAGATGTAATACAGAACCACAGCATAAGTGCTTTAAATCTGAGTCTTAAGCTATCTGGATATGCTGAAAGACTGAACAACCACTGAGACCAGCAGTCGTACCTGAAGAACAAATCACTCCTCTAGAGCCCTTGTCGTCAGCACATCTCAAAGTGCTTTATAAATGAGGCCACTTTCCTAATTTCTCCTTCACAGTTGAGGAAATGGGCACTGAGAGCAACATGGAGAACAGACAGAGCAGGGTGGAGCCAGGACCAGAAGTCCTGGGATGCATCCATCCATCCATTCCTCCATCCATCCTGGGATGCAGGAGGAAAGTTGTCCTTGTGGCCTCCCCGCCCTCAAGGGAGCTATGGAAATGGTCCAGTGAAGACGTTGGAGAAGTAGCAGTGGTGTGTACCTGTGTGCTGGCTCTGTGCAGCCTCTCTGCTACGCAGTCCTCCAAAATTGTACCAATACATCAACAGCTGAATGGTTTTTTTTATTCCCTTACTAGGAGATCATAGAACAGAACAGAATAAACTGTTTCAGTTGGAAGTGACCTACAGTGATCATCTGGTCCAACTGCCTGACCAAAAGTTAAAGCATGTTATTCAGGAAATTGTCCAAATGCCTCTTCAACACTGCCAGGCTTGAGGCATCAATTACCTCTCTAGGAAACCTGTTCCAGTGTTTGACCACCCTCTCGGCAAATAAATGCTGCTTCAAGTCTGAGCCTCCCCTGACGCAGCTTTGAACCATTCCCACACATCCGATCACTGGATACCAGGGAGAAGAGATCAGCATCTCCCTCTCTGCTCCTGATTCTATGCTCCTCTAGGTCAACCCGTCTTACATCTGTCCCTATGAGTGATCACTGTCACCTTGAGGGAGACCTCAGCTTCTTCTCATGGCTCTCTGGAGTGGCCGGGATCCCTGCCTGCCTTGCAGTACAGCTGCCTTAGTGTTTAACACCTTGTGCTCTTCTGAAGGTGTTTTTCCTGATCATTTAACCCTCAGGGGGACCTACTCTGGTCTCGCTTTCCATGCCCATGCATGGGGGCATGGGAGTGAGGAATTGTAGAACAAGACAGGAGAATGGATCCCATGGAAAGTTTTGCCTTCAAATTGTGCAAGAAGTCCCAGGGCAGGGAACTGAACCCAGCTGCCTCGTCACCCAGCACAACTAAACCATCACTCTGCACCATGATCGCTTTTGCGCCCGGGACTTGAGTTATGGCTCTGGTCTGGGATTTAGTGATGTAATTTGAAAAAGTTTTGATTGATGCAAAACCAGAAGGGGATTAGAAGATCCTGAAATGTGTTAACAAATCACTCTGTTGATTTATCTACAATGTAAATCACCCTAAATGAAATGCTCTGATTTATCCATCTTTACTTCATACTTGTATCAGGAGAGACTGATTTAGTGATGCTGAGCCCAGCCATTAACGTACCACATTCATAAATCGTGGTGCACATGTGTTAAACGGGGATTTATAAACCCCAGTCAGACTTAGGGATTTCACCCCATGGCTGTGATAATGGGCACCTTTGAAAGTTTGGTCAGCTGTACCAAGTATTGCCAGATAGAGGACACGAGTGACGTGACCCCACCTGGGATTTCCTCTCTTGGAGCCTGGGGATGTTCTGTGCTTCTGAATTTGGAGATCAGATCAATAATCTTTGCTTTCCTTTCTCACTCTCAAGTCAGCAGAAAGAAGATAAGGATGGATGGAGAGAGTCATTTCTGACAGGTGCATAGGGAGAGGGGAGGGACTGGGGCTTTGTGCAGCTGGCTGTGGTAATGGCTGCTGCTTTTATTGCTGCTGCTTTATGTTCGGTGGAGTCACAGCACAGGAGATCAGTACGGGGAAGAGGAAGACAGGATTTAGAGGGAGAAGGCATTGCTACCGCCCTTCAATCTGACTTCCTGAATTATTCACAATGTGGTATTTTGCCTAGTAATTCTCACAATGAAGTTAATAACTTTGTAACTGAAATAGGCAGCTGTGAAGAGGTTTAAGCGTCCTCCCCTAGCCCCACCCCAAAAATTTACTTTCAAGTCTGGTGCTGCACAGAATAAGTTTTGTGAGGTATGAAATTCAGCTCTGCCTTTGCCCTGCAAAACTGTGAGTTTTCCACCTTTGCCATTTTTTATTGTACTTAAGTACTTGACTGTAAGGAGCCAGAACTGACAAGTTCTTTGTTAGAGGTGTGCAATGCATGTTTTATCACAGGGACATCCAAGGTGCACGAGTTTCCTGTATGTAGCAGCTGCTTTTAAATGCAATTACTTAATTCATAATTGCAAGTATGCATTGTTATGCTTTTAAAATGGAACATGGCTTTGGCTGCTGGAACAAAATAGAATTTTAATTAGATTAGGAATTAAACCAAACTACCCCCTACTGCAGTTGTCCCAATGCTGGGTAAAGCCAGATGAGGCTCGACTATAATTATGGTGCCATGAGTGTTAAAGCTGTCTAATGCACATAATGATGGTTTTAAAATGACCTCTTGCATACTGAGATTTACCAAGTTATAATTTCTGTATGTCTAGATGAATCGATCATAAACAGAGCTTCAGGAAGGTTGAGGAAACTATCTAAACTCGATGTTCTCCTGAGACCCATATCTGGACGGGTTGACTGAATTTCTGTAACTTAATGACCTGCTTTCTCCCTTGCCCATGCTCTGATCCTGTGGATGTGATGCACAGCAGTTGGGGTAGCTGTGCAAACCACTTGGTGTATGTGAATGCAAATCAACTTTTCATTCCCCTCAGCAGGAGTGGTCATGCCAAAAGGATTGCTAAGTATTTGTCTGTTTTTTGACTTGGTGCTTGGTGCCTCCCAATGATGGAGATTATGTGATGGAGAAGGGCTTGCAGGGATCTCTGAAGGTTTCGGCAGACAGTGAGGAACTTGCCCAGGTCTCAGGGTTGGTGACTCTGGCTCTCTGCTGCAGTGTGGCTGCCTGTTCAGCTTCCAGGGTGCAAAGGGTCAGAGAAAACCCAGGCAGAAATCTTGTAAGAAAAAGGCTAAATAGCTAAAAAAGTTGCAATTACAAGAAAGCCTTCTGTGAACAATGAGCTGTGTCTGTTGCTGAACACTGTTGCCATTTCTGCCATTTGCAAGGAACATCAGTGCTGCAGAGAAATATTAATTCTCCTTCTTTATCCTCCAGGTACCAACATCACTAAAAGTAGCATTGTTTACAGTTCTGCTTTTGTCTTTAGACCTGATAACTCTCTTGTTTAACGACTGTAGGAAAATCTGGGACAGTCTCACTTTTACTTAGTGATACTCAGCACACTGAATGTTGAAATGAAATCCTAGCTTTCATGAAATCAGTAGCAAAATTTTTGCTGACATCAGAAGAGGCAATGTGTGTCTATGGATGCTTTCAAATTTTTCCTTAAAAAGCCAAACTTAAGGCTAGTCTGATCTCAATTGATGTCATTGAAATGAAATAATTATTATGCAGAGGTTTTTAGATCCCAGAGCAGATAGAATCATGACGTAAAGGGCTGGACAAGGTGGTATTGAGCAGCGGATTCCACTTTACAGATGTTAGGATCTGAAGTCCCAGACATTGCAATCTGAAGTCCCAAGTCAGGAGGGTGCTTAATGCGTGTCTGACTCCTGAGCCCACGAATAGCTCCTGTGACTGCAGGGAGAGGACTCGCTTGCCTAACCTTAAGTAAGTACTGAAATAACCAAGCCACTTCTAAATTAAGACCTAATACACAGACAGTCTTTCGTGAATTTTAGGTTTCCCTGCCTGGCTGTCCTGACCTTCTGCAAGCCTGTGGAGGGCTGATAACTGTGTTTTTGCAGATAGACTCAGCCAATGAAGTTTTAATCTAGCAACAATGATAGCCTCAGAATTCAAAATACAGAACATCCTTAAACATGGGAGCTCTCAGGAGTCACCTGCTTGTGGCTGGGGAGGCAGAGGCGAAGCAGTGTGTGAAGGGAAGATGTAGGCATACTGCACACTTCCAGAGAGCCTTTTTCATTTTTTTTCTTTAATTTCTTCTTGTTTTGTTGCTTAGATCAGTCTTGTGATCAAAGGCATTCTGATGGGTCTGACAAGCACCTTCTTTTTTGTGGGAAAGAAGAAAAAGAAATCCAATAAGTTATTTTGCACAGCTTTATACTGTACCATCACTTTTAATCAAGGTTGCTGCTGTGATTAAAGTAGCTGTTGATCATATATTTGGACAGGCTTTTGGCATCTGCCCTTTGAAAAAGTGAAGGAACTGCTTCCTTAAGTCAGAGCTTGGTCTTTAGGGGGCCTTTGCCAGGCAGCATCTCCTCAGCAGTCTCACCTATGACTGGATCAAGATGGTAACCATTACTTTTGCTCTCTCGGTCTCTAGAGATCCACTTGCTGGTCACGTCCCTAGGGTCACATCCCTATGCCTCTGGAAAACTCATCAAATCTGATGTAGCCACCATTTTCCTGGGTTGATTTTTTGATACTTCCTTGAAACCTCTCTCTGCTGAGAGGCCTTTGTAGTGCTCTTACCTGGCGTCAGGCAGACAGGAACTGAACTCAGGCTTGGTTTCTGTGCTGTGCTGTCGTTGCTTCAGCTCCCTGTCCTCTCATCTCCTTTACTGGTGTGCTGCCAGTAACAGGGCTTGTGAGTGGTGTAGGGCAGAGACAAGCATCTTCCTGCTTGTCCATGCAGAATGGGGGGCTGATCCCTTGGCAAGTGCCTAGAAATGAATATATTGATTAATTTATTCTCAGGGTAGTAGCAGCAATGAGTGACAGGTACCAGCGACTCCTTCAGAGGATCTGTTCCATTACTGACCAACGCTTTGAAGATGTGTAGAAGAGTAATAATAAACTTTCCTCGGTCATTTGAATTTGAGCATTCAAGTAACCCTTCTGTTCATGAGCACTGAAAGCATCTGTGCCTGTGTGTGCATGTGCTGTGTCTCCAGGTGTATTCAGATTTTCTCCCTGTGGTAGGAGACCTCATATTTCAATCCCTTAAGAAACTAGGAAACCAGTTTCTAAAACATCACAGGAAATGGCAAGCTTTTGTGTCTCCAGGTGTATTCAGATTTTCTCCCTGTGGTAGGAGACCTCATATTTCAATCCCTTAAGAAACTCTAGGAAACCAATTTCTAAAACGTCACAGGAAATTGCAAGCTTTCAGCTATGCCATAGGTAGAGCTCTGTTGCTGCAGAAGGGAGCTTGCGCTGCGCCAGCTGCTGACAGAAAGGCTTCTATTTATTTTTTAAGTGTTTGCAAAATAGGAAGATTATATTAAAAAGAGATATGGATACAGCTTGTAGATAGTGGCAGTGGAGGTGTACAGGAAGGAGGTATTTGTTTCCTGGAACACTGGCTCCTTAGTTAAGGTATTGAATGAGTGAGGGTATTGTGTCCTTTTTTTAAAATTATAAAATCATGTGCTAGAACTCTCTCAGCTTAGAAAATAACCCCTTAAAACCAGTTTTGCCTATTTCAGGCCAGCTGAGTTCCTTCTTTCTTTCCCTGCGCTGCATGTTGTAAAATGAAAAAAAAAATACTTTTAGAAGTAGACACTCTGCTTTCTTTTATGTGTTTGTCTACTTTCTGCATTCTGACTCTCTTGGGCCATAAACTGCAAATGTTGATGGAGAGTGCTTGTTGGGGAAAAAAATTAACACAATTCCTTTGACAAGTTATAAGTACGGATGGAAGCATTTCTCTTCCTTTCGGATTCCTGCAAATTCCAGTTACAGAGACTAAATAGGATTCCAGAAAAACCTGACCACTTTTCCTCTTAATGGTTTGTTTCACTGCAGGAGAATGCTTTTGGGCAGTGCTTTGCTAGCAGCTTTGACAGAGTTTCCTGACCCCTCCCTACAGCCGTGCTACAGAAAACTCCCAAGTGGCAAAGCATCCCAGAGAGCAAGCGTGGGGCAAGTGGCTGTTTTTGTGATGGAGAGGCACAACCGATCAGGGAGCATGAATCTACCACGATGCCATTTTTCTCCTCTGGGCATTCCTCCTCGCAGAGCCTGCTGCATTTGTGGCCTAGTTTTAATGAGAGGTTTTTGACAGCAGTGGTGAATGTTGACATTTCCCTTCCTTTTTTTTCCCTCCTTGGGTTTGAGCTGAGCACCCAGTGTAGCGAGGAAGCTTGAGCATGCCTGATTCAGACTCTCTGACTGCAGGTACCATGTCCTAGAGTCTGCTTTATAAACCCCCAAAGATGCTTAATGGTTTCTTTCCCCATTATCTCTATTGAAAAGTAGCTTCTGCCTCATCCTTCTGGTTGAGAAGAACATGATAATTTCCAGATCAAATTTACTCATGGCCTTTTTATTCTTTGTTTATTTCTACTTGCTGATCTTGACTAGCTATATGTCTTCCTTGGTGTTAGCCTCTGAGTTATTTCTGGATTGCAGTGATGACCCCTCTCAGTCTCTGTTTAGTTTTGCTAGAAAAAGCCGCCTGATCTGGTCCCCATAGAGGAGTCTGCCTTATTCTCATTATCCATCTTTGTCAGTCTCTGGCTTTTTTGGAGGTCAGTATGTGTGTGTTGAAGAGGGGCCCACACAACACCCCTTGTGTTCTGGCTGGGTCCCCCACATTCTGGGCTGAATTAAGTGGCTTTGCTCATCACAAGTAACAAGTGATTTTCAGTAAATATATGTTTTTGGTTTTTTAACCAAAAAACCAACCACTGTTCACTGAATGCAACAGCAAACTCTTGCTTGTGCAGTGTAAGCAGTAGTATGCAATTCTTTGGACAGGTACTGGGTGGAATATTTGTTGTACTGGGACAGTCTGGATGCCAAATGGTCTGATTCCCTTGCTCCCTGAGAGCGGGACAGCTACTGCCACTAGTCCTTTATACTGGTCTGCTCTACTTTTGGTAGGGGTATCCAGCTGGCAGGAAAACCAGAACCAAATTGCAAGGTGTAAAAAAAGAAGTGAAGCCTGGGAAAATCTGTCCCTGCTTTGCAAAAAATTGCGAGTGGACTTATTGTGTTTATCGTGTCATCTGAAGGTATGGGAGGTGCAGGTAGCTTTGATGCTGCTGGAAGCAGCATAGGTCAAAATTTCAGTCAGGTTAACATAGAAATTGATGGCACCGTGTGGCTTTCTAATACTATCACTTAATATTTGTTTTCCCAAGTAAAAGGGTTCAGTCAGTCTTGCAGCCCGCCTAGAGAACAAAGGAGTGAGACTGATTTAATGCTCATTTTGTTAATTGCCCAATGGCCATTCTTTCAGGACAGATCTGTGTTTATGTGCCAGAATAATTTGGGTTTGTGTCTGACACAGGAGATCTGACTTGTGGAGGGACTTCAGTCTGGGCTGTTATTCTTGGAGGACTGGGGAAATGAGGGCGTATCCTCCCTGCCCGCGTAGTCTGCACCTGAAGACACTTTTCAGGTAGGATTTGTTTCCTATTGATGGCCAGAGAGACGGGTGACATGTAAGCCCTCTTTTAAAGCAAAGTGAGAGGGGAAGAAAGAGAGAGACAAGGGACAGGAAGGTCCTGCAGGGTTTTCTTCAGCCTGGCTTAATTTGGAGTTGACACTTCATATATCAATTTAAATTAAGCCATTTCAAAGAGCACCCATCCCAGAGCCTCTGATGTGCTCTTAAGATGGCTTAGGTGACTGACAGATCTGAGGACAGAGAGGAAGGGAGCTGAAGGAAGACCTGATGAGGGGCTTCATGGCAGGGCTGCTTTGTCCCCTGCCATGTATGATTTAATGTAATTACGAGGATGTACTTCACCCCTGTTTTATCACATGTTTATTTATCACATGTTCTGATGCGTTAAGTCCATGTATCTTGTACTTATATCATGGTTTTCTGCAGCCTTCCTGATATGAGTAAGGTTTAAATAGGAATCTTGTCTGGGTGTTGAACGGTTAATGTAATAGAAAGCTTACACCTGCATCTGCAGCCTTGTCCCCTCCAATGCGGCTGAATAGCATTTCATGATGGCAGGGAAATAATTCAGTAAAACCAGGCCCTGCTCTGTGGGCGATGAATGAAGCTCAAGTGAAGAAGAGGTCACTTGTGTTAATCTGAAGCAAATAGGATTGTGGGACTGGGGGAAGAGGGTGAACCTCCTTTTATGTACAAACTCTATAGCTCAGAGGCTTAGGAAACACTTCATAGTAAACATTTGCAAAGTATCCATGCCATTAACCTTTTCCGAGAGGAGAGACAAATGGTTTTCCTGCTTCATTTTGTGCAGGTCTCGCATTTTGGTACGTATGCAAATTGTGCTGGGTGGCAGTGTCTCATACAAATAAGCCTGAAATGCAGAGGCAGCCATGCAAGCAAAGTGGCTTGCCTTCCCCTGCAGCTGCAACGAGACTTTATCACAGGAGGACCAGACGGGGAGAGAACCTGATCTGTAAGCAAGCATCAGGAAGAGAAGAAAACCAGGAATCCTCCTCAAATGGTGTAGCATTTGAAAGTGCTGCATCCGTGCTGCACTGCTACCCCGTATTTTGGATGACCTGAGGAACATCCAGCAGTGTTTTATTTTTCTTTGACTTTTGAAGCATCCTTATCCTAACTCATAGCGGTGTGAAACTGGGGGGGGGTGACGCTGGGGAAGAAGAGATTCACAGCATCTTTCTGAGATCAGGACCAAAACGAGTGTGGAAGATAATGCAGATATGAAATGCAAGCAGGCAACTTTACAGGGATATTGACAGCCAGTGGTAAAGACAGTGTGCGAAGGCTGGGCATTGCATTGTGCTGCTGCTGTTCTCTCTCCCAGATCCTTTGCTGGGCTGTGAATCAGGTTTTTTCACACTCTTTGACATCACTTACTGATATACCTGCATAGGATCATCCCAATGATAAGTCTTCTGTGTCTCTGTCCCCTTTGTAATGTTTCTTTTATGAGCTGGGTAGGCATCAGGCATTTATATTTCCAAGGAATGAGTCTCCTATTCTCTCCATCTTAGGCTGTGCTTCTCAGTCAAGTGTACCAGCAGGCGAGACTGAGTTTGACTTTCTGAGTCTGTGGTATTTAATTTTAGTGATAAGCGACCGCAAAACAGAAGAATAAAGGGAGTAGAAGCTGGTACAAGTTCACAAAGACATGAGCTTCCCTTGCAACCAGACCTTTCTGGAGTTATGACCCTTCTGTGCTGGAGCAAACCAGCAGGGCTTCCTGCGAAAGGCATGGGAAAGGGACTCGGGCAGTGCCAACGGTCTACTTGGCATTTTTGGTTTCTTCTCTGTGTAGGTGCAGACAGCCACAGCTTGAACAGACTCTGCTTTCAGCAAGGTGAGCTGTAAGGAAGAACAGTGCAGCTGCAGATTTGCACCGTGCCTCACTGGATCCCTTCCCTCTTGCTCTTTGATCTTTCTTCACACAGAGGAGCAGGCAGCATGACTGCAACGTGATGCTCTGGCTGGAGACTGCATTGTCATGCTGAAAAATGAATTGCCTCAGAGCCTTCAGTCTCTCTCCTGGGCTATTTCCTGTTAAAACCAGGAAAGCTGGGATTTCCATGTGATTTTGAAGCTCAGAACTCTGATGTACAGAGAAATCCTGTCTCTGTGTTCATTCATTGCTGTTTCTGATTCCTCCTTTTCTCTTCCATTATCTCAAATGCTTTTGGAAACTTCATTGCCAAAGCACTATACCATCTCATGGGCCACTGCTCACTTGAGTTTCCTTGTGTGGGCATCAGGGTTTAGGAGGAAATGCAACACTGGTTTGAAATGTTTGGCAGACAAGATAGGGAAAAATACATCTGTGAGTTATTAAGGGTGAGAGTAGAATCTTTTACCTTCAGAGTTTACAGATTTTTTTTACCCTTCTCATCTGCCAAACACTTACGCTTTTCAGCATTGTCTGTGTCCGGAGGGTGTCTGTCGTGACGGGGAATTATCTTGGACGTGCAGCCTGCATGATGCTGCCTTGGGCACCTCCTGAATGCTCTGGCTCTGTGGCTCAGTCCTGCGCGCTGGTTTGTAATGGTTTTAGCATTTCACCTCTAGTCACTCATGAACTGATTCTGTAGTGGGAGACTTTGGTATTTTATTTTGTTAACTCTTCATCCTTATGTGAACTGCAGGTTTTGGTAACTACCTGGGCTGCACTCTTCCCATGGTAGCTGAAAACCTCCTTTCCCCAGGGGTGACAGCCTCTGCTCCCTGTGCTGGTGACACCTCTGCCTGTGCACAACGGGTGAGTGATGGCAATGGGGAGCTTTTCTAGTGAGTCCCTGATCAGTCCCTTAAAACTCACTGATGATTAAGCAAGTTAAACCTAGCTTTTTCCCTGACCAGACCATTGCCATCGAAAAACAATCTTTAGACCAAAAAAAAGCTCTTTTATTGTGGTAGAGTTTTCCCAGTTAGGTTTTGTGTGTGAAGGTCAAATCTTTGGCTAATGTTTCATTTTTGTGGCCTGTGGTAAGTTGTTTCCCTTCCATTCCTACCATGTTCCTGGCAAAAAGGGAGGAGATATCATCACATAAGCAACGCCCTTGTTTCCCTGCTTCACTGCAACACGGAGGTATGTGATTACCACTTGTTTCTGCAGTTTTTGGCAGAAGTAGTCTTAACTCCAGCCATTAAAAGCATATTGGACTTGTGTGTCCGTTATAATCGCTAAGGTGCAGGAGTGCAGGAGTTCTAGAAGTGCCAAACACCCACATACCTGGGAACTTCATTTGAAATGGCAAATGTTTGGTGCTTCTAAAACTGGGTTTACTATGGAAGGGAGCATTGGGAGGAGCCTTTTTTGTCTTCGTTTCCCTCTCTCTGCTGTTGCAAGCAATTATATGCAGTGATGCTTTCCACGAGCATACAGGGTGCATTATGGAAATCAGTGGGTTTCTTGCCCCATCGTAGGGCTTCCTCTCTCTCCAAGGTTAGAAGCTGTCTCCTAGCTTACAGGTTAAAATTATGGGCAACCTATACATGTTGCCCACATCATCAAGGAAGAAAGGCAAGAAGCAAAGGCTGTATTTTAATTAGGCCACATTGTAATTAACTCAGCCATGAACACAGCCAGACTGCACTGTGACTTTCTTGCTCATTCCCACTTCTTTGAGGATTTGTTACCAATCTTTCTGTCTCTGTGGGAGGAACCTGGAAGCCAGGAGTTTTGGGCTCTGTTTGTGGCAGTGCTATTGATTCACTTGTGACCTCCTGCAAGTCCCTTTGGGTTTTGCTTGTAGGGCTTTACAAACGTAGGAGAGAGATGAGCACAATTCTTCACTTCTCAGCATTTATTGTGAGCCCTAATTAACACTTAGCAAGCAAGGGGCTTTAGGCTACAGGCTGCTGCAGAAGTATGTTGCTATAGGAATACAATTAATAAATAATGACACATATGGTACAGGAGTTCCGAAACTGCATATTGCAATGGTTTATTTTCACTATTTGTTTACTGCATATATTCTGTATCAGTCACACTACACATTTCCTTAATTTTCATTACTGCTGGAGAAACCCTGGGTGGGCAACCTTAAATTCTACTTCCTCCTAAAGTACTGACTTAATAGTACTGGGATCCCAGGTAATGGGAAACTCTTACTGCTGTGTCCTACTGTTCTTCAACTGCCAATTTGCAGATGCCAGCTCTTTCATCATGGCCCTGTTCACAAGAGGATGGGACAGTTCTAACCAGCTGGTCTGACCTCCTGTGAGAGTAAAAGAATGAGTTTGGCTCCATGTCAAGGACAGCCATGGAAGGAGAACACAAATCCTAAGCTTGTGTGGCTTAGAGATGAAGCAGCTCTGCTCTTTCCAGAGCTTGTGTCAAGGAGACTTTATCCGAGTGTGATTCTGTTGCACTGTTGGATATGTTTCATCCTCTGTATTACAGTTTTTTGCTCTGCATCTCTCAGCAGCCTCTGTATTACTTGTCAGTTAGATTGGCATCTTCCCACCATTGCCAGCTTCTCTAATTTTGCCAGACTTTTTTCATAAAGCTCTCATGAATGTAATTATTGCCCCAGTGAGGGTAGGTGTGGCATGGCTCTCCTTCAGTGGACAGAGCTTATATAGTACAGGGGCTTTGTAAAGCCTCTTTGACTTTTTGGGGGAGAAAAATAAGCGGTGATTGGCAAATGCTTTTGACTTGGGCCCCTTTAATGAAATAACCTCTGTGCAGAGTGTGCAGGTTTGGGATCCCTTTTGTAAAGCCTCTTTGACTTTTTGGGGGAGAAAAATAAGCAGTGGTGATTGGCAAATGCTTTTGACTTGGGCACCTTTAATGTAATAACCTCTGTGCAGAGTGTGCAGGTTTGGGATCCCTTTGCTTCTTTCTCCCAGGAAAACTGGATAAATCACCCATGTTTGTCACCCAGTGGCTATTGCTGCAAGTGTGGTGATGAGGGATGGGATCAATCACGGCAGAGCCATTCTTTCTTGTTCTCCACACACTATGCAAGATACCTGGGCGTCTGAGTCTTGAGGTGTTGTTTGCTGGGGCAGTCCTTGGAAATTGAGGTTTCAGGAGGCCAGACAGGCTTTTGGGGAAGAAGCCAGTATATGTATATGTTGGAGGGATATTTTTTTTGCATTGATGTTTTCTTATCCAGCTAGCAGAAGCATCATGATGAATCTCTTGAGATCTCAAGTGTTTCCTTAACTGTTATCCTCTACCTAACAGGAAGCCATGTTAATTCTATTTAAACAAACCTTGTAGCAGATTATAGAATGATTCCACCTGATTAATGTCCTGCAGTTGATGAGAATGAAGAAGTTGGGATATTGGAGAAGGCATAGACTTCTCCCCTGCTAGGGAGGGGTCTGGAGAGCTCCACAATCCACAGCAGCTTTGTAAAGGTTCATTAAGGGAGATGGTGCCAGTAGATGGCACTCATGAATACACAGCATTGTCTCAGGGTTTTGCAGGGCCACAGTCATTTCTTTTGGGCAAGTGTGGCAAAAAGTGTGAAATAGTGCAGCATTCACATGTTGAATTCACAGCCGTGGCTCCAAGGCAGATGGCCTTTGGGTTGGTGAGCCCTGGAGGTGGGAAGGAGCAACTGCTGTCTGTTAGAAAGAAAACTGGTGCCCCTGGTTTTGATGGCCATCCTCATTGCCCTGTTTCCATTCAGAGCAGCTCACCTTTCCAGTCCTTGTCAATACCAGGACACTGGAAGGAGGTGTGGTGGCACAGGCCTGCCACGTCAGTGGTGGTAACTCTGGACAGACAGTTTACTACAGGGTCAGAATGATTTTTGTTTGGAAAATTACAAAGTAGAGCAGTTAATGTAGGAAGTAGAGTCCAAAGTATGATGAGTTATTCTGCAATGCTAATGTGTATATGGGGCTGGCTGTGCCTCTCTGTTTCCCTTATGTAAGGTAAGATTCATGAGGTTCGCGTAGCTCATGGAGTGGAATTTCTACAGATTGACCACTGCTTGTGGGCCAGCACCCCTAAAGGAGGTACAGCAGGGGACAGGGCACATGCAGATGTCACCCTGCAGCCCACCTGAGATGGAATGTGGTTTCATAATTTTGGAGACAACAGAGGGAGGAAGATTCCTACATTATATGTGAGCTATTTTGGTTTGGGGTTTGCCTTTTTGAACCACAACCAAAAGAGCTCAAAGGCCATGAAGCTTGAAATGCCTTCAGTCCCAGTGTTTTCTGACATTAGACAGCAAACAGATGACCTTTCTCCTCCTCTCCCCTGAGTCCATCCAGCTGATCTTGAGCAGATCACTTGGGTGCAAATGAAACAGTTTCCTAGTCTCCTTCCAAGGAGAGGAGCGAGGCTTCCAGTCGTGTCTGCCCTGTGCCCCTTGCTTTGCACAGACCCATTCAGCTGCTGCCTCATTCAACAAGTGGCCAGCACTGGAGCATCAGTCTGCCAGCATTAACATTTATTCCTGATGGGGAAAGCACTGAAAGCTTCTACTAGAGGACAAAAATGGCATCACAGGCTATCTGAGGGCACGTTTTCAGCAGTCAGAGTGAAGGCAAGGTGTGGGCTCTATTTCTGAGCCAGAAGAGCAGTCTGTTCCTGGTCCATGGGACTTGTCAGCCCAGCAATGATTAGTGAGGCGAAAACAAAGGCTGCAAAGCTCCTCCTGCCCAGCTCTGGTAAGAGAAGGTGATCAGGGATGTTTTGTGCAACCAGGAGATGATTGGCAGCAGTAGCATGAAGCAATGCCAGCCCCTTTTGACGTAGCGATTGTCCAGGCATTTTGTTCACAGCTGCAATTCACCTTGCTGTGGCCATGTGTCACATTGTCCTGTAAAGAGTGAGAGTGCCCTGGAGCTGCCCAGCCCCACATCTGTCCCTAAGCTCTTCCCCAGGGAGCTGCTGTCTCCAGAAGTGGCTCCTTACCTGCTGTCTGCAGGGCTGTGCACAGCCCTCTGAGATGCAGCAAAGACAGCACTTGCCAGAGGACTGTGCTTCTCTTCCTCTGAAGGTGAGGAATTTATCTGGCATTTCCTCCCCTGCTTTGCTGAGACTTTCTGAACTTTTGGGATTTCCTCCCCTCCCCATGGGACAGCAGTTGTTCCCACCGGGGCAGGCACCCATTGCCTCCCTGAGCAGTGGCTCTCCCTTGGGCTATGCAAGATAATTGGCCTCTTT
>NW_010203757.1:8840-9809 GCF_000695765.1 Mesitornis unicolor | reverse complement strand
TGGTGTGGAACCAACGACTGTGCAAGACAGAGAATGAGAAGAAGCCAGGGTAGCAACAAGATTAAAAATATATATCTGAAAAACATCTTGTTTTGCCTGCAAGGATGCACTGAAGCATAAGTGTCTGGGTCCCGCAGTAAGCCAGGAGCAGACTGGATTGGCATTCAAACTGGCAGTCACACAGTCAAGCAACGATAGTAGCACAGGAAAAGTGAGGGCAAGAGCCCAGTCTTATTTACACCAGTGTAAACTGGAGTAATATCACAGAATCACCTATTACATTTTGGCTGCATCCTGTTGGCTGGAGATCAGCGTGGATACATGGCATGAGGAGAGCAGGCAAGATGTCACCGAATCCTCTGGCTCTGTTTCTCTTTGCCAGTGGCCTAATACATGATGGCAACTTGTAAAGATTGTTCGGATGGAGCCATTACCTGGTCACCAGGTACCAAGAGCAGGGAGATGGATACTGAGTGTGGTGACCCCATCCTGGTGGGCTCCATGGGACACTGGCAGAAGCTAAGCATGATTATCAGCGAAGGTGTCAGAGTGGCACAGAGGTGGAGCGGGTGCTCCAGTGAAGCATGTTGCTTTCTGTTTCATGAAAACATAAAGGTATTTAATTTTAATGTCTATTTTAAGGGTGATTGTTCTTGGCTGGGTTGGGTCTCTGTAACACTTGACAAAGTGATTTCAGATAGTTGAAGGTTGTCAACACACCCCAGTCATTTTCCTCTCGTGCAGTGAAGGGTTTTTTGGGAGAAAGGTTTATAACACATCTTTGCATTGAAGCAGCTCAGAGTGGCAGGGAAACTTATCAGCAAAGGGATTTTCATGACAAGGAAGGCTGTCTTGGTACATTGGCTACAGGTTGCACATACACAACCTGGAGAGGTGAAGGCCTCTGTGAGATCTCTTTTGGGATAAATTAATTTGCTCCTGGAAGGAGATGCTTTCTCTGTTCATACG
>NW_010203757.1:0-8809 GCF_000695765.1 Mesitornis unicolor | reverse complement strand
GGGACCATAAATCCCTCAGCTTCAGATGTCCTGGGTACCAAAAGAAGGAAATATCTCATGGAAAGTGGGAGTTAGTGGAATAGTTGGGCGACCATGCAGGTCTGTAGCCTTTGTGGGGTATGAAAGCCCTCAGACACCATCGCTGTGATGGGGATTCCTCGACCCCATGGGATTTTCTTGACTTGCCGGTTGTCAGCAGGCCTGGGGTGGAAGGGGAACCTGACCTGGCAGAGCAGCAGAGAGCTTCAGTCAGTCCCTGTCTCCAGTGGCATTGATGGCACGTGTTTATCTTGGAACTCTAACCCTCCAGCTCCATCCCATATATTAGCAATTCCAATAAAAATAATAATTGGATTCAGTCCATTGCATTTAACATTTTAACATCAGCTGGGGATTTCTTCCTGATCCCAGCTCTTGATTAGGTGACATCTTTAAGCACCAGATTAATAAGCCTGACTGCATTCTCTGAAGATCCGACACAGCCAAAGACGAGGGCTGAAATGCAGTGCTTGCTGCACTGTCCTGTTCTGTGTACTTCACTGGAACTGCTCAAAAGGTCATGCTCACTATTATTGAAGTTTTTTTTCCTTTTACAGTTGGTTTTGATCTGAACTGGATGGAGAACAAAACTTTTCTAAATTTGCCAAGAATGAAGTGTTCTCCCATCCTGTGGATGCATGCTAAAATTGATGCTTTCTTGAATTTTTTGAAGCAGCTGATCACTGAGGGTGATATGAAAAGCTCTCCATGTCTAAGAGTCCTCTCTCTGTGGATGTTTTTGGGTTCAGGGTCTCATGAACATCTCTTCTACTGTTGACTTGTCAAACCTGCGTTGTTTTGTATTCTGAAAAGTATAATTCTTAGAAGAAAAAAACCTTATTTTGTCAGAAAACTCATGCTCCACTGCCTTCTGGACACTGAACTTCTGATAAAGAGATTTTTTTCCTGGGATTGTGACCTTCTGTCTTCAAACCAGTGCTTGATCCTGTCTGTGCTATGTCAAAACAAACCTTCACTTTGTCAGTGACAGGAAAGATAAACCTATGGAATGAACTTCTCCTTGGTGTTTGTACCTGCACACATGCTTGGCTGGGTGACCAGCCTTCACTAGTTCTTATGGAGTTCTCTTTGTGACCAAACAAAACCAAGAGTTTGGGAACAAACAGTAGTGAAATACTGCTTGGAGTTGTTACAGGGACCAAAGGTAAAGAAGGTACTGAAAGGATTCACAGACAGCAAGGAGAAGGAGAAGAACAGGGTATTCTCCTCTAAAGAAGTAACTGCACCGAGGATGTGTTGGATGCAAGGTTGTGTTTTCGTCTCTAGTAGTTCCTCTCGGTACATATAAGTTTGTTTCTGGCACATTCTCCATTTACTGTCATGATGTGGTCAGTCTTGCAAAGGTAAAAGCCCTTCCTCTGGAGCAAGTTCCTGAGATCTTGTTTGAAGTGTTCAGTAAGTCGGGTTTCAGCATAATCTTTTTCTTCAGGTGTTGCCAACTGTTGATATCCCAAGAGCAGTCTCAGTCCTGCTGCTCCAGCTGAGATTAGGCATGCTAAAGAGAAGAGGGGCACTTTAGCAAGAGCAGTTGATTCCTGTCTGCTGCAGCTGAGAGCCATTGATTCTCAAACCCAATATCAAATATGTTGCGTGGTCAGCAGCCAGAGTGTTTCTTGCATTTTTACTTTCCAGGTCACAACCCCGGGAAGCTTGAGAAGGACATTCTCTAAGTCAAGACACACATTTTCTATCACGCTTTTTCTAATTGTAAGACTTCATTCCAACAGTCTGGTAGGGCAGTGCTGTAAGATCACAGACAACCCTTGTCTCCAGTCTCTCAGCTGCTGGGAGGACATGCCTTGAGCTGTCATGGCTGTAAAATGTAACTGTCATGGGATACTCTCCAGGCAATGAAGTCTTCATTTGTGGAATGGGAACCACATAAAGACCTTTTTCTTCTCCAGGCCCTCTGGGCTGATGTTATCCCCATGTCTGTGGTACCTTTGCATTGCTGCATACTGGTAACCCGGCATTCTTCAGTACTCACAAGCCATCGTGCAATGCCCTGTGTATGCCACCCATAGCATCTTTGTTCATATTCACCCATGGCATCAGTGGAGTTGCCATAGCTGTGAAATCCAAGAACACACTGATCTAGTATGAGCTTAATTCTCAGATTCATATTTGTTGTGGGAAAAGTGGATCTTCAAGAGAGCTGAATAAGCAGGAGGAGCCATGTGGAAATAAGGATCTGCTTTCATTTGTGGGGACAGGGGAAGGAAACACTAAAGAGGAAAGCAGCCTCAACTGTCCCATCTGCTTTGAAAGAATAACTCACAAACTTGTGGAGCCCCCAGTAACTTTGCTGTTCTCACACCCCTGGATGATGCCTCCATCATGCACTCCTAGCAGCCAGGATGCTAAAGGAAAGGTGGTGGTGGTGGTTCAAGGGGTTGAAAACTAGGTAGTGTGTTTTATCTTCAGGCTGTCTGTTTCTGGATGTGTCACTGTACATCCAGGCTGTAGTGCATTGCTGCCCCCCTCACAGGTTGGCTCCATCCCTGCTCCCATGGTCCCTGCCTCAGGGCAACAGGGAAGTCCTGGACTTCAGTGGCACCAGATGTTGCTGCTCCTTCCGGAATACTTTGAAGGCAGCCGGAGGTGAGGAATGGCAAAGTTTTCTCGGCAGCTGCTCAACACTGCTTCTCTTTCACAGCAAACAGCACTCCAGGCTCCTCTGTCTTCAGTCCAGAATCATGCCCCATGATAAATCTTCTGGTGATGGAGTGCAGAAGAGAAGTCTGAATCCCTGCCTCAGCCTTTTCTGTTCCTGAAGCACAACTGCATTGAGCGGGAAAGAGCCAGAGAGGAAGATTTTTTAACTGCAAACGTGTCTGACTGAGAAACAAGCATTAAAAAAATTCAAGTGGCTGCAGTGTAAAAGCTGTTAATGCCATTTCATTTTCTAGCAGCCTTATTGGCTTTAATCACTTCATTTTCATAAATCAGATCAGCTACACACCTTCCCTTTGGATGTTACCTTCATGTGGTTTGCTCCAGGATGCTGAGATGCTCTGGACAGTCACAGATTATTTTTTGGCCTCCATATTAGGCATCTCTAAAAGCCCAAAATGTCAGGTACCACCAATGGTTCACCCCTTCCAGATGTGCACATCAGGGGAGCTCAGCAAATCTCGCCACTGCCACGAGCGTCCTCAGCACAGGGCTGAGCTCGAGTGTCAAAATCAGGGGGCTGTGCAGCCACGGCAGCTTCACAAATACTCTGCCTCAGTGCTGCAGTAATTAGTCTTAATGACTACATGGAGGTGAATGTCAATTAAAACCCCAGATCCAGACACTGCCACAGTGTGGCTAAACGTGAACATAGCCCATGTAATGGTGACATTTCACCCTTGAGCCTCTCTGGTTTGATGTCTCCCAGCAGGCACAAAAATCCACGTCATTCCTCTTCACAAGCAGTTGAGGGGAAAAAATGGAGAATGACTTGTCTAAAAATCTAGTTTGTTGGCAAATGTTTTTCAGATTAAAGCAAAGATAAATAGCTTGAAGAATAGTTTTTAGATGTCTCACCAAGCTTTAAACATTTTACAGGTTGAAAACTGAGGCACAGTGATGTGTGGCTGCTCCAGTGAAGAATCAGTGTTGAATGACAACTATTTTTTTGAGAAGATAAATGTGCTGCATTTGCCCAACTTTCTGTGGTGGTTTTACTGTAAGATTTTGCCCTTAAAGCATACAGCAGCATAGTTATGTGTATCTGTATCAGTAAACTGGTGTTAGTGCTGGGCCATGGCAGCTTGGCCCCATGCCCTTGGGTCTGGGGTAACATGCAGCGTCTAACAGACTTGTGCTCCAACACCAGGAAGGACTGGAAACCGTTCTGTGCTGTTGAGATAAGTGGGGTGGGTCTTAGTTTGCTCAGGCCTGAGAGCAGATTGAATTCAGCATCTTGAGCAGATGAAATCCAGCAGGCAGGTGGGTCCTCTTTGCTTGTGTTCAGTACAACGTGATGTTTCCTGTGAAGGAGGGTGGGAGACGTTTAAATGCAAACCAGGCAGGATTGGACTTCACAGGAGTCTCCTGAAAAATTCTGATGCTGTTCGTGTTCCTGCAGGAAGCTATGGTGTGTTCTGTTTACAAGCTGTGTTAAGGTAGGGCTCGATACATTTAAGCTGTTTGTCCTGCTGCTCCTGTTGGGAGGTGATTCAAATTGCAGTTTACAGAAGAAAAGGACTCAGGTTTAAGCAGTATTGGCTCGCATTGTTTCCCTCTTGCAAAACCCTGTTCCAAGATGGGGATCTCCTTGCAGGCATTCCCATCCCTTTGTTCCTTTCTGAGAGGGGCAGGGTTTGTGAACTCGGTGCCTAATATTAATCTGAGAGTATTTCTTTTGTAGATATTCAGCTGTATCTCTGTCTTAGCTTTGAATTTTATATCACATATGTTCCCACAGAAGGAGAGCACTACATTCAATTTCAGTAGTTCCTGGAGGTGGATTATACCCCACTTGATTGTTTACAACAGTTGTGAAGATTCAGCAACATTTTAATGAGGTGTAGCAGTGGTATATTAAGGAATGTATCTATTGAATGCAGTCTTTAGTAGCTGGTTGGTATTAAATTGGCATGTGTTAATACTCTTATTACATCTCAGTTAAATCCACAGTTGAAGCATTAATTTTTGAGTAGCAAAATTATGGTTTGAGGTAAAAATATAAACTAAAATAAAAGTAAGGCTGCTTTTAATATGAAGACTTTATTAATGAAGCCTAATCCTCACTTAAGTGTTTACAGTAGGTATTTTTAAAACAGATGAAGATGACATAAAAGAAACATTGTGTCAGTTGTTGCTGTAAGATTCATATAGAGTTGTGTATGGAGGTAATTTCTGTCTCCTCTTAGGAAAGATTCAGATTTCATCATTTTGCAGTAAAGTTTTTCAGCAGTGAGTTCCTTGCTGTGAATGTGGGCGTTCTTCCCCATGGACCTGGTCTTGGGGATCAGTAGTTTGGCAGCTGAGCTTCTCCAAGCTGTAGTGTTATCACCATCCATGAAGGTTTCAGACTGCGGCACTCCCATTAGTATTATTATGCAATGATTATTGCAGCCAGTGGTAGGTATCTTGTGGGTTTGTTGAGAACAGGGTGAAACCCATGTTTCACAAGGAAAAGGACAAAAAGTTTCTTGGGGTGAGAAGACAGTGCATGTGTAGATCCCAGGGGGAGACGCTGTGTTTGGTGCCTTGCATGAGCCCCCAGGCTGTCTGCAGTAATGACAGGGGGACATCTCTGTCCTGCTTGCTCATTCCTGCACCTGAGCTGAGAAGATCCTCAGGACAGCACGGTCAGGCATGAATTCTCTTTGAAGGAGCTGCCTTTGCTGCCAGTCCCTGCCCTGCCTGGGGTTTGCAGTGCGTGCACTTCCCAGTGCCCCATGGCCTGACGTGGAGAGGTGTTCTAAATATTTGCTGAAGTTACCTGCAAATGGGGTAAACCAAGGCATAGAGTGGTTCCACGACTTACCCTGTGAGAGGTGGCACGTGAAGCCAGTTACACAGTGGGAAAAGGCCTCTGTGTGCCAGCCTCACCCCATCACTTGTCCCAGGCTGTCACCACCCTGTGCCCGAGTGATCCCCAGGCACCTCCACCCCTCAGGGACTGCAGTCGTTCCCAAGCAGCACACGTGGATCCTCCTTGCTCTGTCTTTGCATCTCGGCAGCTCCCAGCTCCCACAGCTGAGCAGTTGGGACCCCCTCGCTGCTGGCAGGCAGCCTGGCCGGCTCCCATCGCTATGCGTCGGTAGGTGGTTCCTGTCTAATGAAGCTCCTTTCCAAGGGAGGCTGTTGATGTGCTCCAGCATCGCCAGATGGTCCCCTTACCTCTTCTGTGCTTACTTCTCCCTCAGAAACATTAATGATTCCTAAACCCCTCTGATGAGGGGCTCCTTTTTGTGACAACCTCATTACGTGGTTATCAGGAGCTGCCACTATCCAGGTTGTCACGACAACCAGCCTGATTCAGAGCCGCTGGGAAAGGTCTGAACCTCAGACAAATAACCAGCCCTGGCTCCCCGCAGATGCTCACCCGCAGCCAATCGGCAGGCGCAGGGAAACCATGACATCATGGGCCAAGCAGGCCCCAAAATTTAATTGTTAGCTTTCGGTGTCCCTCTGCACCCCTTTCCCCCTGCTGCTCCCCAGTGCAGCTAAGCTGATCTTGCTGTGATGCCGCTTTGCTCTGCTCCAAAGCTTCCTGGACTTGGCAGGGCTGGTGGAGAGCCCCCCCCAAGCCCCCCACATAACGCAGCCTCCGTCAGTGATGTTGTGCTTGCGGTCTGCCCTTTTTGGGCAGAAAGCTGCAGGCCGTGTAATACCCATGGCTGTTAGGAGCCAGAATAGGTTGCTGCTTATCGGGGTTTTGTTAATGGGGAGGGGAGGTAGTTGTCAGAGTAAATTTAACTACGGGATGAGCTCTCTGGCAGCTACCGCTAAGTATGGGAGATTGATGGGATCCTTGCTCCCCCCTTCCCATAAAAACTGACACCCAGTTACCAGTCACACCGTATTGCTTAGGCTGTGTCATATTTGTCAGTGAGGTGTGATAAATGTGGCAGAACCGGTTCTGTAGAGACAGAGAATGTGTCCACCTTCCTGCCCTGCTGATCAGAGGGGTTGTTCAGTGGCCTTGTGCCCTCAGTGGGGTGTATCTGAGGCACCCCGGGACCATGTTCCCCATTAAGGTTATAACCACCCTACGCAATACTGACCGAGACATCCTGCTGATTTGTGGCTGCAGAGCTTTCCTGAATCCTTGCTCTGCTTGCGCGCATTCCCCATGAAAGCAGGATCAGGCAGATCTTCGAATGGTTTCCTCTTTTTGCTGAAGGAAGACTTTTCTTTTTTTCACTTCCTGGCCATCCCAGCTAATGTTCATTTGTTTTCTGGAAATGCTGGTGCTTGGTCTCTTTTACTGAGAGGTTCAGCCCCTCTGCCACAGGGCAGGGTCCTGGTAATTTCAGGCAGTGTGCGGAGGAGCCCTCCAGCTCCAATGGCTGGGTGAGGGGCAAGAAGCTCTGCCGTTTGGGCAATTTCCCCCTTCTGGCCTTTCCCTTTGCTTCCTCTCTTTGCCTTCTTTTCCAGGAAGGAATGGGACAGGCACGTGGCATCAGCTTCCTATCTATTGGACAGTTGACTTCCATCCAGCAGCTTAAAGAAAGCTGGAGAAGCCAGTACAGCTGAAAGAGCACAGGTTCAAGGGCTTTGTGGTCTCCAAAGGCCAACCCAAAAGGCACAGACTTTTAAAACCTCTCTGTGATTTTTCAGGAAAAACTCCACAGTGCACAGTCAGTGTTTGCAAGGTTTCCCAAGAGTCATAATGTTGGACCAGGCTAAGCATAAGGGATCTGAGGTTGCTTTTTCGCTGTGTGCAGTCATGGAGTCAAGTTTCTGCTCTTTCACTGGGGGTGGAAGCCGAAACCCTTCCTTCATCTGCTCTTGCTCAGCCTTTGGCAAAGTCAGGCGGAAGCCAAGGCACCAGGCTTGGTGTCTGAGGGCGCCTGCAGTTTTCTTGTAGTGATTGTAAGAATAGTTTTTATACTAATAATTTACGCTAAAACTATGTTTTAGTTGGACTTTTAAAAATGAAAGCGATTCGCCCATAGATTTGGTCCTAACATCTGCGATTGCCTGACTTGGTGCTCCATCTGCAGCTCTTCCCTAAGCTGCCTCCCTCCTTAGGAAGCCCATGAGGGGTTCATGCCTCATGCTGCCTGTGGTGCGCTACAGAGAGTGTGTCCTCCACGGAGGTCACCCCGTCTGCTTGTCCTGAGCCCCCTTGGATGCACGCTGTGCTGTCACTCGGGTGTGACAGCCGGCCAAGCGATGGATTTGACTCATACTGGGGAAGAAAACCTTGGTGAGACCTCAGTGTGCAGCCAGAAGGGCCGGCAGTGATTCAGTACAGGCTTGTCACAATGTCAGCGCTGGTGGGGTGACTCAGTGTGCTTTTGCTTCTGGAGAACCTGTCCTTTGAGCTGTGAGGTGACAGCGTGACCACTGTGGTCAGAGAGGATCACATGCTGTGTGGTGGGGCTGGGCGGGTTCGTTATCTCCTCTTGGGTAATGCCATGGGACCTGCCTTACCTTTGGCAATAGCAGCCAGCAGAAGGTGGCCTTCGTTTCTCGCCCGTGGCTGCTGCAGAATGCATTATTGAACACTACTTTGTGCCTCTCCCTCAGGAAAAATGAAAAAAGGTCGAAGATGTGCCCATCTTGGGGTGTAACAGCACGGCCCTTTTCATAGCTGGTGGTGCATGGGCAGGGGAGCGGCTGGTTGTCTGTGGATTTATTTTTTTCTGGAAATACTGTATACGTGAGGTCATCCTCATCACAACCGGGGCTGCTTCTGCTTCTCAGACCGTTCCTTGAGGGGCTGCACCTACGGGGTCGGGAGGAGCAGGAGCGGGAGCAGGCGCTGCCGGGGGAAGGGGGATTCGCAGCCACGGGAGAAGGGGAGCACACGCCGTGACGGAGGAGATCTTTCTGTGGGTCCGTGTGTGGACCTTTGCAGGGAAGTGCCCTCTTTGTCGCGGGAGTGGCCGCTGATGGCTCTCGCCTTGCGCCCGGTGTCGGGTGCTTGTCCCGCGTTTGGGTGCTGATGGGAGGAGCCCACACCGGCTGTCACCTGGTAAACGTCATGGGGGGAACCCGAAATTTCACCGTGCATTTCCTATTCCCTGCGGAGGAGGACCGAGGAGCGTTACGGTGCCTCTCACGACTCCTTTCGGTACCA
>NW_010203756.1:46476-153571 GCF_000695765.1 Mesitornis unicolor | reverse complement strand
GGTCTGGGATTCTGTGATTCTGTGATTAGTTTACTTCAATTACATTTTTGCTGATGTTTTTTTAACTGCTGAGTGTGACCAATAGTTGCAATGAAGAAATACATGTTAGCCTGAGCATGGTGCATCAGGCACTGATTTTCACTGTGTCTAGTTCAGCATTGGTGTTGACATTGCCGTCCTTCTTTGGAAAGTGTCAGACAAAGTGCGCTCATGTGTCATGGACTGCTTCAGGTTATTCAAATCCTGTTCAGTTATCAAGCATGTAGATGTGGTTGCCTACTCAGTAGGTCGAAGGTATTAAACCAGAATTGTCTGCAATTGTCACAAGTGTGGTGATATAGAAGGACTGGGAGATTTGTATTCATTTTAGAAAGTTCTGCGGAACATTTTGGAAAAAGACAGATTACAGAAGTAGTCGTGTGGGGAAACAGGCAGAAAAAAGAGCCATTCTCAGAGTGTGAGCAAGACTGCAAAGGAAGCAAACTCTGTGTAGAAGGTGTAGAAATGGCTTTTAAAAACAAGTCCAAGCTGAAACGTGTTCTCTTCAGTACATGGTCTCGCTCCACAGCTGCTACTTCTCTAGCCAGGCATGCAGCAGGTTCATTGCAGCACTCCCTGGGGACTTGGCATCGCTCAGGCTGTCAAGACCAGCAGCAACACAGTGCTGCTGAAACACATGAAGCACGAGTTGAATGGTGCCAACACTTCATCATGTTGCAGACTTTTTATCCAAGTAGAAGTGCACATCCTGCACTGACGTGCTTTATGTTCAGTTCTTTTTACAAATCTACACCTCTGACTTCTAGTTTTTGATGAACTTATTTCTCTTGCACTGTGGCTTTTCAGAAATGTTGCACGTTCTCAATCTTATGCTTTGATGTGCAATATTTTGACAGTTGCTTAAAATCTTAAGTGACTTGAGCTCCAGAGGTTGTAGATTCAGACTACAATTTCAGACGGATGAGGATAGGGGAGGGAAGTTGAGTATTGTAACAGCGTCTGAACCCTGGGAAGCAAAATGGCACTCTGACGTTCCTTGAATCCCATTCAAAATATCAGACATTCTCACACTGACTCTCCCCTTGTGGCCACAGGTAAAATGTTTTGTTTCCACTCTGTAAGCAGGTCAGACGCTTAGTTCCTCAGAGAGATGGTGTGGGAATTAGCTTCCATTTACAAAGTATTTTGAAATGCTGTCATTCTTCATGATTCAGAACGGGCTTTAACCATAGAGATGTTTCTCTGTGGCTCAGAAAAGGCCACACCTACCACATAGCTCTCAGCTTTATTCACTTGTGTCGCCAGAAAAAAGCTAACAAATTGGCATGAGCTCAGAGGAGAGCAACCCAAACAACTTGGGGATTGGCTGGAGGGGTTCAATTAATAGTACAAGATTTAAAAAGATAAATATATGTAGTTTGGTGAAAGCTGTTCACCTGAAGTTAATTATGTTGTATTACTTTAAAGATGTAGATGTTGAAGGATTTGCTTAGTGTGCTCCAGAGAGGTAACTGGCAGAGAAAAGAGGAAGCAAAAAGGAACTTCAAGTTGAATACCAAGGGAAAAGAATTTCCTGACAGTGGATCTGTTGCTCTGTCAAGCAGACTTGCAGGCAAGTGCCGAAAACCCCACTGTTTGAAACATGAAAGTCTCCTAGATGAGGAAGAAGTCATGAACTGAGATAAAGATGAAACCCAGTGAGTCTTCTCTGCTTCAATTACTGTAATTTAAGAGCCTCAGCTACCAATACTGATGTAGCAATAATGCCCAGGAGCTCAAATCGGAGATACACATTGCAAAAACACATGAACGAGCCTTCCATACCTGTTAGAAAATCTGTAGAGCAGTCAGGATCTAGATCAGCTCAGAAGTTAGTACTGAAGGGCCGCAGCCAACCCTGGTGGGGATTTTCTGCCCTTTTCTGTTCCTCTCCCAGCAGAGACACAAGGGCAGCTGGCTGGCGAGAACAACACACGTGGCACAGCAGAGCTGCCCGTGGAGTACCCGAGAGGGCAGGGGCAAGCAGCTCCTGACTCATCCTCCAGGCACACGCTGCAGCAGCATCTGCCTTTTCAGTTCACAAACACAAAAATACTGTCCCAGACTTTCAAGGTTCACCTGATCTGTAATTGTAGGAACAACTATTGGAAGGTTGAGAAACTACAGAGAAAACATAAATAGGAAAACTCAAGAAAAATTAGTTTAACTTCCTGGTTAATTATGAACATCTTTTTGCCTTTCGTAGATATTTCTGTTTCTCTCAGATTCCAGGTGTTCCTATGCTGCAGCATATACCAGAGCTGACCTGAATACCTGAGGAAGGACAGCTGTGGTGCCCTGGAATTCCTTGTAGGCAAACTTACCCTGGTAGTCCTGGCAGGGTGTATTAACCCATGTTTAGCACTGTGCTACTGCAATTACGGTGCTTCCAGTGATTAGACTAATCTATCACAAGCATCTCTACAATGCTCAGCAGTCAGCTGGGCATTTTTCCTGGAAAACAGCATCAGCAAAAATAGCAGCAATAGTCAATATTTCTGCCAGTTAATTAAGACAGGGATCTAAAATCAAAATGCTTTGGTTTGTGCAATTTAGATCAGGCAAATCCTGAACTCTGGTCTGTAGAGCTGAGGAAGAAGTCAAGCTTGATCATGGCTTTTAACTTGCCAGGCACTGGGTTTGATCAGAGAACTGGATCAAATGTCCTTTGCAAACAAAACAGTACATTCAAAACCACATGTGAGAAATTACAGCTATGAAGCCTTAATCATATTGCATGGGAAATACCCAAGTTATTTGTTTGGCTAGGAGCATTTAAATTTCTTAACAAGAGAGTCTGAAGCGAGTACTTCAATGCAACATCCTGTGCTCTTTTTACACTTGTGATTATAAGCATACATGAGATCTTATAAATGCTTCTGCCAAGCTTCATTACCTATGCTGATGAATCCTGCAGGATTTTATTTCCAACCTATAATACAGCAATAGTCCAGTAATGAAGGGAAGGCTGTGAATGTAGCATACCTGAACTTTAGTGAAGCCTTTGACACAGTTTCCTCACAGCATTCTGCTGGAAAAACTGGCTACTCACGGCCTGGACGAGCATATTCTTTGCTGGGTGAAAAACTGGCTGAATGGCTGAGTCCAAAGAATGGTGGCAAATGAAGTTTAGTATCGTTGGAGGCCCATCAGAAGTGGTGTTCCCCAGGGCTCAGTGTTAGGGTCAGTTCTGTTTAATATCTTTACCAATGACCTGGACAAGGGGATTGAGTGTACCCTCAGTAAGTTTGCAGATGGCACCAAACTGGGTGGGAGTGTTGATCTGCTTGAGGGTAAAAAGGCTCTGTGAAGTGACCTGGATAGGCTGGATCAATGCACTGAGGCCAATTGTATGAGGTTCAACAAGGCCAAGTGCTGGGTCCTGCTCTTGGGTCACAACAACCCCATGCAGTGCTACAGGCTTGGGGACGAGTGGCTGGGGAGCTGCCACGCAGAAAAGGACCTGGGGTGCCGGTTGACAGCAGCTGAACATGAGCCAGCAATGTGCCCAAGTGGCCAAGGCCAATGGCATCCTGGTCTGTATCAGAAATAGTGTGGCCAGCAGGAGTAGGGAAGTGACCGTGCCCCTGTACTTGGTACTGGTGAGGTTGCACCTCAAACGCTATGTTTGGTTTTGGGCCCTTCACTGCAAGAAGGACATTGAGTTGCTGGAGCATTTCCAGAGAAGAGCAACAAAGCTGATGAAGGATCTGGAGCACAAGAATTATGAGGAACAGCTGAGGGAACTAGGGCTGTTTAGTCTGGAGAAGAGGAAGCTGAGGGGAGACCTTACCACTCTCTGCAACACCTGAAAGGAGGTTATAGCAAGGTGGAGGTTGGCCTGTTCTCCCAAGTAACAAGTGATAGGACAGGAAGAAACAGTCTCAAGTTGTGAGATTGGATATTAGAAAAAAATACTTCACTGAAAGTGGTCAGGCATTGGAACAGAGGCTGCCCAAGGAAGTGGTGGAGTCACCATCCCTGGAGGTATTTAAAAGATGAGTAGATGAGGTGCTTAGAGACATGATTTAGTAGTGGCCAAGTTATGGTTGGACTTGATCTTACAGGTCTTTTCCAACCAAATGATTCTGTGGTTCTACAACTCTATGAATGAAGTTCAGTTCCATTCCCTTCCCCTGCCAGCAGTTCATTGCTTATCTACGGTTTTCTGCCTTACAAAGCCTCAGCCATAGCAGAACATCTCTTAACGTCTTGATCTATGATATATCTTTAGCAGTACATTGTATTTACAGCAATGCATGAAGCTTTGAAGCATCTCAGATGAAGTGTCTTCAAATGGACCTAAAATCCAGAGAGGTGCAGGTGTGGAATTTCAAACTTTTCATGTCATCTTTTTTTAGAATGCTTCTGTTTTAGGGTATTAACTTTGAGATAACTAGGTTTTTGAAAGCAATCCCTGTGGAATGTAACCAGTGAAATTGTTAGCGTTGCTGAAACTCCGAGAATTGCCTGCTGTGGCTGCACTGGTTAACTCCCATGTACATGAACATGTACAGACAGCATTTTTATCAGGATGTGTCCTGCCAAGCAATAAACTGAATGTGAAAAAAACTGTGATTTGGATTTGAGTGACTTTGCTCTACTCTCTCTCAGAAATAAAATATAAAAATAATTTAAAAAAAGTAAATATACATGCCTTATAAAACCTTCCAGAATATTGTTGTGAGTATTCTGGTTAGCTAACTGATTGAAAATTTGAAAAGCTGTAATATTTTTGGTTTTGTTGAACACTTCTTACCAGGAGAAAGTCTGGTGTAGGCCCTATGCAAATTAAAGCCAAGGTGACAGTTCTGTTCCCAGGACCAATTCTGGAGGTCGAGACAGAGCAGCTGATTTGTCCAGGCTTTTTTAGCTTGCTTTATCCGCTTCCTCTCGTCTATACGTCAGAATCTGCTCTTTGCATCCCATCACTGACACTGTTCCAAAGGGAAATGCTGTGATAATAAGTAGTAACTTGACTGTCTCATTCATTAGATATATTGTAACTTAATGATAACATTAATTGAATTGGCTGAATAAGTGCTCTTTGGGCGGGATGCCAGTGTTTCTGGGAGTTTGTGTAACAGATGTCCTTCTGAGGAAGTGACTGAGATACGAACCCATCTTACAGTAGGCACCGATTTGGTGTTTGTTCCCGTGGTTCCCATCGTCTCACAGCTCTGAAGCGTTACATACAGAAGCATATGACTGACTGTAGGTTGATGCTTGTGGGCACTGTTGCTTGGGGTTTTTTTTTTGTCACAGTGATGACAGTTGGAATTGGCACTTGGCAGATGGCATTCCCTGCCCTGGTGGCATGGTCACCACCAGCCACGCTCTTTCTTCTTGTTTGGCTCCTGATCACTGTACGTTCCTGGCCTAGGCCCAGAGAAGTCAGCAGTTCTTTCTTCTGCCTCTTTCTTCACCTTCTGCCCTCTTCAGGTCCCTGCATTCTGATTTCTCTTATGCCAAAAAGAAGTTTTTATTGACTTTCAGGGATTCCTAGCAGTGGGTTTGCTTTTCTCCTTTCCATTTTCTAGTCCTGTTGGTGTTCCCTACTCCTCCTCAGAACTTTTGTAAGGGAGTGTCGCACTGCCTCGGATACAGGGCTCAGTCCTCCTCTGAGACTCCCACCATGATAAAGACAGGATAACCTACAGTAGGTCCTGTGCTGATGTTGTCATCATTAAAGCTAAGAGAGAACTCCTTCAGATCTGTACTAAAGTTTCCAAAAATCTGAGTTCTCTCATTATTTAATCGTTATATTTACTTAGGTGGAGGCCTACACAATAGGAGCCATTTCAATTATTTACTGCTTCAGTTGATTAGATGTTCCTTGACCTTAACTAAAAGCCCTATATAGAGGCAACAATTTGTGTCTATGTAGGTAGAGAGACAAGAAGGGGTCTCTTTAGGTATTCTGTTGTGCTCTGAACTCAGGTATGTTTGGGGTTTTTCCCCTTTCTTCCTCCCCCTCTGTCAAACTTTGAGCTTCAGCAAGCTGCTTCTAACTACTAACATATGTCTGGGGGTGGGGAAAGAGATGCAGGAAGGAATACTCCAAGGAGTACAGTAGCATTTCTACATTCAGTAAAGTTAGTCATCAGCTACTTCAGTTGTAACACAAAAAATAAAATGAATGATCTGTAAATCTGAGAGAACGAGCTTGCGCTCTTCCTGTAGTGATCACATTGCAGATCATAACTGTAGTTTACCTGGTGTTTTTATTCTGAGGATCTCACTCAAAGCACTTCAGTGCTTTGAAGTAGTGAGATGTTTATGGCTTCTACTTTAGAAATGAAAACATGAGGAGCCAGGCAAAGCTTGATCCTGAGTTTCTTGATTCACAGCAGCCATTTACTGTTTTCAGTGTGAGATGCTGTGTGGAAGGAGTTTTGAAAAATCAGCAGGAGTGATTGAGTGGGAGATGAAACCGTGTCTGAGGTGGGGGAGAAGACCAAGATCTCTTGCTTCTTAATTTGTTCTTTGAACCCTGATATCATCTTAACTTTTGCCTTCAAAGTCAAACTCCTGTCAGTCCACAGTCAGCATTTGCCTGCTCTAAACAGACAGGGGGTGTTCTGACTGGAACTTTTTCAAATCTCTCCATTGAACCCTCCCTGATGGTGATCCCAGTCAGGTATCAGTGGTTCTGGTTTAGTGCTTTGTCTTTTTACTGCACAAACCACAACCTGGGGGCTATCTCACCACCTCATTTTCTCACTTCTGCCTCTGAACACTTGAGAATATACTTTCTGTATCCACCTCTCCCAAAATAAGTACTCTTTTTTCTTTTCTTTTTTTTTCCTGCTTTAATCATGACAGTTGTATGTCCATTTAAAGATTATAAAGTTGTGATTTAATTGCTGTCTTCTGAGTATTTCTTGGGAAGGCAGGTAGCTATCAAAATAAGAGTGCTAGTAATTGTCTTTTAAATCAGATTATTTTATTTTATGGTATGTGTGCAATCAGTACCCCCATTAATATTAGGTCTGATCTTATATTTAAACTGCCCATAAATCCTCTGTGACTGTTGCTGGGAGAGAACCAAGAGAAACGGTGGCTATAAGAAGTAGAAGCACATCTTTCAGGCAATTACAATCACGTTTGAGTTCCACTTGTACTGCAGAATTTGGCATTATGGTTCTGTGCATTCCTTCGTTGTTATCACCTGGCTGTCAGCACTCTGCAGGAGCTGTACTGGGCTGCGGCTTTGGTTCAAGTCTCATCTTGAACACATGCTGTCTTCTTTCTTTTCTTCCTTTTTTTTTTCTTTTGTGTTTGCTCAGACTAAAAACTTTGGTTACAAATCTCGGTGAATGAGTCCTTTGAGCTGTGCCAATTGTTTCTGGAAGCCATTGTGTGTTAGTAAATGAACCAGGTAGAAGGAATGTTAAATATATGGGACTGGCAGCAACAAGTCTCCTGTCAAAAGGAAAAATGCTAACCTCTCCCAAACTGGTGAGATATCAGCAGTTACAGCCACCAGCTGGTAGGAAGGTGAGAAACAGAGTGAACAAAGAACAGGAATAGGGTTGTAAGTATTATACAATAAGCTGCTTCACATAGAAAAAGGTTTCTGAAAAACAGAGACCAAGACTGTTTCCCATACCACACACGTGGTTGTGTGCTGCTGGTACTGTAAGGAAAGCCTTTTTTTGTTGGGTGTTTTTTGGTTGGGTTTTTTTTCCCTCACCCATTCTAGACTTGGTAAATGCTGAAGCGGAACAGGAATTTGAATGCTGACTCAGGCATCAGCACGTATTTTGTCCTGGTTGGTTTGATTCCTGCTTTTCCAGCTATAGCAGGATTTCTTGAAATGAAGTTTCAGGCTCTCAAATGCATCCGCTTGCCCAGAGGGGAATAATGAAATCCAGAACATAGCAATTCAAAAACATTCCTGATTCCAAACCAATCCCCTGAGCCACTGAGTGCAAGGGACACAATTTAAGAGTGAGCTCAGTTCAAAACAAACCTGGAGTTCATTATCAATTTGGGATGATTTAATCTCACAGCCCTTTTATTATTCCTTTCTGGGACTCTCCGAGGTGAAAGTTGTTGTATCTTCAGCTGGAGAGAAAGTGCCTCACGTTGGTGACGTGCAGCATAGCTTACTCGTGGTTGTCTGATAAACTCCAGGACTTTGCAGTCCAAAAAGGAAGCTCATGCTAAAAGTAGGGCATGGTCAAGTATTTTGCCATGAGTCAATGAACTTGCTGTGCCTCGCTGTATTTATCCGTAAAATGGATGTGATGAACTATGAAGTGCATACTTTGAAATTAAATGCGGCCCCTCCATCTTTTATTTTCTGCATCGGTGATGCCACACAAGATGCTTGCTGTATTAAGCAGATACTGAGCCAAGGTAGCAGATGCTGAGACAGTATCAGGTGTCTACGGAGTTCTCTCCTCTCAGTCTGGCCTTGTAAGAGTATAGCTGGTGCTGAATCCATCTCAGGTGTCAACGGCTGCGCTGCATAATTAATTATAACTTTATATGGCAGAGAGAGAAACAGAGTAATGCTCTCTCTGTGTGTTAATGGTAATAAATGGATCTGTTTACTAAGGAGCTATGTCACAGTTCAGGGTTGTTTTTCTTTTTTACTCTTTCCACTGGTTTACCATTTCATCCAGACTTTTTCATTAATTAATTATGTGGTAATTAATATTCATTGCCACTCCTATATCTATTCTATTTGAGTAAATTTGTCTTACCTAGGTGATTAAGGACAAAGGCATTTGTGAACTTCTGTCTGTGCAGAAAGTGACCCCAACTAAACTATACTTTTAATCCTACGGGTACTGGTCACTTCTGCTACTGTGAAGTGCATATAGCTCTGTTTTGCAATACTATGTCTTTAACTTTACGTGCGTGCTGTGAAATTCTTTTCAGTACGTACCTCACACAGGCAGCGAGAAGTGGGTGCTGAGGATGTGGCACAGTGCCTGCCCTGCAGCGGGAGTGATGGGGGAGGCAGAGGTTCCTCCTACGGGTTTCTCCTCACTCTATACTAGAAAAAAATGGGGCAAAGCTCTCAATCCTGCTGGTGCTGTGTGTCCTCAGCGAGGAGTTTGTGCCAGATTTGCATGTGTGTGGTTGCTGGGGGGGTGCAGTCTGCTGATACAGTGTGATTCTTGCACATACCTTGTATATGGGAGCTTTGTCCCTGAACTGTGGGCCTGTGAATTCGGAGGTTGGGAGCTATTGCAGTATTTAGATTAGGGTCGCTCTTGGGAGCGTGGCCTTTCTTTGCTAAGACCTCTCCCTATATGGACAGTGAACATCTTTGAGATGCACCCCATGGTTTTCATTGATTGGGACAACAGCTAAAATACAAAACTGTTTCACTTACAAGTTACAAAACTCTGCATGTTTTCCAGTTGTAACCTAAGGAGGTCATTTAATCCTGAGACTCTCCAGCTGCACAGTGACCATGAAAGCTCAAGTGAGAGTTTTATTTTCAATACAGAGAGGAGGTGTATGTATTATTCATGATGCAAAATGTAACACAGTAAGCAGGTATTTGTGTTTTCATTCAGGTCAGTTATTGGCCTCTATAAAACCCTAGCAAGTAATAGGTTGGGTTTCCCCCCCCCTGCTGATTATACTTTATCCGCTTTCCTCATACCCTTCTTATCTATTCTTAATTCTCTACAGAAATGCTTCACTGAACATGTCAGATGTTTAGTATTCTGGTGTTCTCCGCATGGGCTCAGACATTTTAAGCAGTTTCTTTAGAAGACCTATAAATTGACTTACTAAATACGAATAATCTTATCTTAAACTGTTCTGCTTTATCAAAAAAAAAGACACAGGAATTGTAAAGAAAAGTTCTTGGTTAGAGTTTGAGCATGAATCATAAATCACTTCTAAAGATGTTTGAGTTTTATTGTTTCTAGTGCAAATGCTGCATAGTCAAATTTTGATCTGATTTAAAACCCTGGCAAGCCTTTGATATCAGTGACGTTATGCAAGGCTGGCTTTGCAAGCCTCTCACCATTTTCTCCTACGAATACAACCCAGCCTCTCAGTCTCTTCAAGCCAAGCAAATGGTTTACTGGGTTGGATTCACCAAGGTTTTCCCAAGTTGTGATGTGTAAGGAAGACAGAAATGAATATAGGCCATCAAGTCTGATGTATTAACCTGACAACAGCTGGCCCAGGAGCGTAGCGCTGACTGAATGCCCAATGCGTGAACGTGTGTACATATACTTTTGTTTCCCTGTTGAACGGTGAGGTAGGGGGATTCTCTGGTTTTGAGAGGGGGAAAAAAGTGCATGCTCAGCTTATCCTTGTTTTTGTCTGACCAGTGACAACTACCAAACTGAACTGCACGTTATTTCTGTTGTTTCTTTAAGGCTTTAGAGAGTTGGAGGCTGGTAAAGCTTTAATAAGCAAGTCTGCAGATAATGGCGTGTACTGCATAGCCCAACCAGTGCCCGTGCTTTTGCAAAGCCTTTCATCGGCCAGAACAGTGTTTGAGTCTTAGTCTCTTTTTGCTCATATGTCAGTACATGAGTTGCCCGAGTCAGTGGTGTCGCAGCATCCTGGTGTATACAAGAAGAGAAACGGGTCTTTTATTCCTTTGTTACGTATGAGAATCTTCTCAGCGTTACCACCTGGGTAGGCCTGTTGTTGCAGTGGGCTGTCTTCAATGTGGCAATTCAGTGCAACTAATGAGGCTACTTAAATATGTTCATGGTACCATTTGGGATAATTCAGGCAGAATGTTTGGTAGTCCAATGTGTGTGTGGAGATCAGTAGTTTAGCTACATATGGCAGCCACTGTTTAAAAGATAAGCTGTCATGCACTCGTTGTAAGCAGGACCAGCTCATCATAAGATCTCCACCAAATCCAAAGCTCACCTCTGGGCACTGTCTCTATATACCAAGACTCACAGTGCAAGGCACTGCATTTTCTGGAAGAGCTTTCGGTCTGAGATGAGCTCTGACAAGCAGCTCTAACAACTGTGGAAGAAGAAACAAGTAAAAAAGGTGGATGGAGATGGTCTGAGAAGAGGATAAGAGAGGCTACATGGACAGAGAAGGGCTCAGCTTGGCAGAACAGCTCAGCTAACTGTTGTCAATAGAAATTGGTCCTGCCTTTTCCCTGCCTGTGCCCTGGCAGGTGTACATCCCTTGACTTGCCATGCTTGTCTTGATGAAGTGCAGTCAGTACTACGAATCCAGCTCTAGCTTGTGCCACAACCTCTCATAGGGAAAAGTAGGACAGCTGTAAAGAGCATAAGGATTTGGGATTTGTTTGCTTCTGTAGCTTCTGGACATGGCCTTTCCTGTAGGTTTCCCATGACTCCTGAATATTCAAATAAGAGAGCCTGAGGCCCCAGGGGACTGCTGATCACACTCGCCTTATAGTAGGGACTAACAGTGGTAGAGTGTGTATGTGGTTTTGCTTGCAAAAAGAAGTGGAGCATGTTTTAAGGAGCATATTTCCCTTCTGCCTCCCCTCAATGCATACAGATGTTATTTGGGAGAAAACTGTGCAACTTCACTGGCTTGTAGAAATCGTAGACTGTGCTGTTTCCTAAAACCCACTCCTCAGTCGCATGCATCTGTACATATATACACTCTTGTAATTCAAAAGGACTCTTCTAGGTACCACAATGAGATTTATTTTCTGGGACTTAACTTGAAACATTATCAGAGAAAACTCATAGCTAGAGACCCAGCTACATTGTGGTTTTCTGTCTGTCTTTTATTATGCTTGTGGTTTTCACTAGATTCGCTTCAGCTGTGATTTATTTTAATCTTCTGCTCTGGCATTTACTGTTTAAGCTTGCATATTCCTTGCACTTTGTTGAGCGTCACTTCCTTTCTTGTCTCTGAGTTGTGGGATTATTTCGAGGTGACATTCAGGACTTTGCCTTTCTCCTGAGTACATGGCAGTGGTTGTCCAGATCTTGGTCAGAGCTGGTTTCCAAGTCCGCTCGGTATCTCCGGCTTGACTCGGAGTTTTTGCTACCTTTTTCTGTTGCCATTCCTTTTCCGAACCTGAAAAGGTATGAAAATACAGGGTCTTGTGGCTTTGAACAGTGTTTCCTATACTATTCACACACTAATTTTAGCATTTGATGATTGAAAGCTCAAGAGAAATTAGGAGAGAGAATGCCTTTTGAGGCTGTTAAAAGGATTAGCCGTGGCACAGGCTGAAAACAATAAAGATTTTGGGCTAAAGCTGCACCATAAATGCCAAATGGCACAAGGGACATATCTGACTTAATTCTCATGTATCAGTACTGTATGTGAATGCTGTAAACTCTGCATGTTGCATGCAGAAGTGTGGCTTTTACAGGCTTCAGCTGCAAGGACAACACTCGAATTCATGATGTGCAAGTTTTCCACAGAGAGATTGAGGAGCGCAGTAGGAACAAAAGTTTTCTCTGTAGATTTGAGGTGGTTCTGTTCTTGGAGACAGATAAAATGTGAGAGCCCAGTATATCTTTTACTTTTTGCTCTTAAATGTGTTTGTCAGGGGCTTCCATTTTGTCAGCACTGTGGGCTTTTTGTAGCTCTCAATCTGTGGGCTCTCAGCGCTGTTGCCTACAAGACCTTCAGTCCAACACTATGTGTATTGTTTGGGCAGGAACTTCTCATTTGATTACCATATGATTCACGGGCTTGCTGTGATACCAGCTTATGTCATCTGTGTCCTGCTCCCACACCCACAGAGCTCACATAAATCCTCTACTTTACTTGTATTTATTTTGTTTTCTTTGTAGTAAAAAGGGTGGCTGGAAACCTCAGTTGTGGAAAGCAAGTGTGGTCAGCTATGACAAGGTTTTCTGGCTTTCCTTCCTCTCCGTGTGTATATGCACACAGAGCACAGCCTCGTCTGTCCTTCCTAAGCCAGGATCCAATTACACTGTATCCCTGCTCTGTTCCCTCTCTTCTTTGGCTTCTAACGCAAGCCCAGTTACTCATATAAACCTCATGCGTGTTCTGTACCTTCCTGCAGTCTCCTCTACAAAACTTGTGCAAAAGATGCTGTCCCTCCTGCCACCACTTGAAAAGGTTTGTGACCTGGTCTGACTGTTTGTTTAAACAGCCCGTGAAACTCATGTATCCAAGCTTTAACCATCTTATCCTCAGTCATTCCTGTGCAGCAGGGAAGGGGTAGTGTCTCACGGAAATTAAACATTAAGGTTGTCTGCCATGGCCTCTTATCTTGGGGCTTGAGCTTGTGCATATTGCCTGCTTGTTGGATAGGCTCCTGCTTCTTATCTTCAGTGAGCCAGCTGGCAGGCATTTAGGGCAACTTAGAACTAAAGCTGGAGCCCTGGGGATGGTATCGGTGCAATTGGCACAAGTCACCTGGCCAGGGACTGTGAGACTGTTACTGGGGGTGCTCTAGATACGGCCAATATCGTTTATCAAAGGTCCAAGGAGAGACTAACTTTCATTTCCAATTGCTGTTTTCCAGCTGAGTTTCATATGTGGAGAAACCCAACCTAGTCCTTGGTGAGCAGCAGGATGCTGTGTCAGTAGGAAGCAGTGTGCCCAGCACGGGCTGTAGTCTGCCTTGTCAGCCGGAGAGCTGGCACCCATCCGGAGAGCCACATTTAGACTTCAGGATAGTGCTCAAGTACAGCCAGACTGGCCTTACTAGTGGCTTGATGTGAATTCCCACTGAAATGTTATGATGTTGTTATTTCAGATAACTCTGTGTAATCATTTAAACCATTTTATTGTTTGCAAGGCTCTGTCCCTAAACAGAAGAACAGAGAAGTGAAGTGTTAGGCAGAAAAATGTGACTGGTAAACCACAAAAACTGGAAAAGAATTTAGAGTGTGAATAATAACCCTTTCCCTCCCCTTTCCACGAGGCTTCAGTTTGATGCCATCTAATGAGCAAAATACAGCAAGCACTTCTTTGGCAGGAGGGTTTTCCTGCCAGTTCTTTGGTAGCTGTAATACTTTATTTTAACCCTTTAATATGGTATTACTAGACAGACTCCCAGGTAGGCTTTTGTTGCCTTAAGAAACTTGAAGGAAACCACTCTCACCCTGGGGTTCATCTTTCAGAAGACTTAGAGAGATCACCAGGAAACTGTTTCACTCCTAGTTTCTGCTTTAATAATTCTGAACCACACAACCCTGTATGGTTTAGCTGGTGCAAGACTGTATGAGAACGTGATTTGGATTTTCTTGGCCAGGACAAAGGGGAAAATGCTCCAGTGAAGCTTCCAGTAAGATTACTTTGAGTTGAGAGTGCTATAAAGTGAAATACGCTTGCATTGCTTGCATATGATATCTTGGGAGAGTGGCAAGTTAAAAGCAAAGCCTCCAAAATAAAGCACCAGGAAAGAGAGTGGCGTTCCTTGAGACAAGCAGAGCAAGTTTGAAGTCTCCTAAATGTCTGCGATGACAGAGAAACCAGTAATTGTGTGAAGCTGCAGGACGTCAGAGTTACAGTTTTGGAAATAGCTCTGATTTTTCATAATTTCACATAGAATTGATCTCTTTCTGCTACAGTATGGCAAATGATCTTTAAAATATTGCTTTGGAGCACTGTAACTGTAGAAATGAGAGCAAGGGCTGCCGTCTTGCCACTCTCTTAGCCCCTGCTTCCAATGGTATGAGGTGCAGTTAGTACCTTGGGTCTTCTGTTGCTTTGTTGCTTGATTTTCTTTTTTAAACAGATAACTATCCAGCCTTTATATGTGGCAGGATAAACTAGTTGCAATGATAGGCTGTAAAACATATTAATAATAAAGTTATTTCAGGCTAGTTTATGTGGTGTGATTTATGGGTGTTCCAAAATCACTCTGCTTCCATAGTGCAGGATCAGACAGATGATGTTGGATAATAAAATGAACAAGGAATGTTTATCTAAAAACAGATAACTATCCAGCCTTTATATGTGGCAGGATAAACTAGTTGCAATGATAGGCTGTAAAACATATTAATAATAAAGTTATTTCAGGCTAGTTTATGTGGTGTGATTTATGGGTGTTCCAAAATCACTCTGCTTCCATAGTGCAGGATCAGACAGATGATGTTGGATAATAAAATGAACAAGGAATGTTTATCTAAAAAAAAAAAACCACCAAAAAACGACCCAAGACCATGCACCCATTTTAATTGCATTCTGGTTGCTTAGGAGAATGTATGAATGTTGAAAAGAGATTAAAAAGGCATTAGGGTGAGCCAAGATGTTACGCTTCTTAAAAGAGCGGGGAGGGGAAGTTCATCCATTTCACAGCCTGGCTGTGAGCCTGCCAACCCTTAGTCATGGCCCTGTGAAAGGGAGCAGAGAAGCTGAACTGACCATTTACTTGCCTTTTCTTTTTGGAAGGAGTTGGTTTGGAATAATAAAAAAAAAAAATAAAAATTTGGTCTCTTTTACATGACAACATGAACCCATTTTCTCTGGCTTGCATTTGTGATAGGTAGAGCCGTCCTTTCTTATAACTGGATGCAATTCAGACTTTTCTGTGCCCAGGGGATGGAGCAGCAGGTCCCAACAGGGTTGATGTCATTAACGTCAGATGAAGCTGAAGTTGCTCAGAACCAGGCAGGGAATGTGGAAAGCTGCAAGGAAAGAAATAACTTCTGTTTAATGATGACAGCTTAAATCATGAACAAAGTAATGCAGAGAATAAGTGCAATTTCAGTAGGGATTGGCTCATTCAAGAGGTGACAGTGGAGCACGTGAGCGTAGCTCAGTTATCTGAGTAGCTGTTGATGCAGTCAGGCAGTGGTGAGGAAAGACTTTTCCTCTGCTAAGAAGTCGAATGGATCACATGCGATGGCTGGGAGCTATGCGCATCCATTACTCATTGCAGAATTACGGTGAACCGTTCTCTCTGGAGCCTCAGCTCTTGGAGCACCCGTGGGAACCTGCTCTCCCATTGGGACACACTCTGACTCTTACTTCATCCATCTGTGGCCCTTCTTCCAGGATATTCATTTCCCTCTCCCTCTTTTGCCTGGTTCATATGGTGTTTGAAACCAGTATAAATATGAAACAGAAAAAGTCTTTATTCAGAGAGCAATGAGTCTCACACATAGAGAATATACTCTCCCATATTGAAAATGCAGATATCTAATAAAAATCCCAGTATTATTCGCCAGTTGCTAGGTGTGGAAATGGAGACATGGAGTAAAATGTCCCAAAGACCCTGAACAAAAGACCCAACAGGGGATGTAATCTGAGAGGTGTAATGCCCTGTTTCTGTGTCTGGAACACCCTTCTGTGGTCTGCCGTGTGACAGGCCGAGCCTTGTGCTCATCTCTTGCTGCAAGACTCCAAGTTTCAAACAAAGTGAAGCTTTGTATAAAGCCCAAAGTGATGATGGCTGGTGAGGCTGCGTGTCTTTTAGTCTAACAACAGATTGATTTTTAATTTATTTTTTGTATCGCTAGTCAGGCACTGTCAATTAAAGAGAATTTCCTATGTGTGTAACTGGTGATATTTTCAGTCGTTTGCCTGTTCCCACTGGCATGCCTGGGCTTGCCTTTCATCTCCACTCAGCCTTCTAAAGGCCCAGGAGAGCACAGATAGATTTTAGCCTTATCTCATAATTTGTTGTAAAACAGCTTCTTTGCTGAATAATTGGTTTTGGAAATGTTTTCTATTGATATAAAGAGACTGCATATTCATCGAGACACAGATCTTGCCACAGACGTAGAGGCAGCGCTCAGTCCCTGTGCTTATATGGTGGATCTGGACAGAGCACTTCTGGGCTGTTCCCTTGCTCTGCCTTGTGGTCTGCATAGCTTGAGAATTAGGGTTTTAATTGTAATTCCAGAAATCTGTAATTGCAGCAACACCTACCTTGCCACAGACAAGAAAGTACTTGCTTTTCAGGTTAATACTTGTGTTGAAAAAGCTGCTGACTTTGTCATGACTGTATCTGTTTGCTGAGCATTGTCTTGCTTTTTCTCACCCTCACCCCAAGACAACTTTGGAGGAAAGACAGCATTATGGAGTAGCCTTGCTTTGAGGCTGATGTATAGTATTATATTTTATATATAACATTATGTTTTATAGAAAGCAACAAACGAACGGTTGGCCTTTCATCTCAGTGCATTATGAATTTAGTCTTCATAGCGATAGGATCTTGTCTCTGTGAAGACTGAGGGCTTTTGTCTGCCATACCGCTTCCTTCCTCTGCATCTCAGAGCGTTTTCCAAGCATCTCTGAGGCATCATAAGTGGGAAGCTGTATTGTTCACTGTTTAACAGATGAGAGAGCTGAGGGAAATGCCTTGGTCACATGATATAGAGCTGACTGTAATAAATTCAGTATTTCTGCTGCTGAGTCCCATGAGCTATGTACTAAACCTACCATTGCCTTTACAGCCTACTAGGTCTGTTCCCACCATGACCTCCGTTTCAGCACAGTCTTACAGTTTGTAAAGCTGCCTCAAAATAGTTTTCCTTTTCTTCTGAGTATAGAGGAGTTTTTCTTCAAAATACCTACTCTCCCCCAGATCTTTATTTTTAATCATCCCCTGCTGAAAAACTCCCCATCAATCTGATCTCAACTTGTCCTTCCAGCAGGAGAGAGGGGTTTGCATAGGCCCCATCCAGAGCCAGGAATGTCAGCGCCTCTCTGGGTTATTTAAGATACATCTACGATGTAATAAATCTGGTATTGTCATTCTAATGGTACAATAACTTGGAAATGAAAGAAGTCAGCTGGGGGAATGTGTGTGCACTGGAAAAATCATCCAGAATACTGTGCTGGAACAGGGCTTTGGATGTTGTTGTGGAAAAATCTTGGAAGCCGTTAGTCTGGTGCACAGAAGCAATGAAGCAGAACAGTGACACTTGTTTACCAAAAAGAGAATATGAGAGATGGCAGACTTGATGCATCTGTCCCTTCTGGACTCTTTAATTTATTTTTATTTGTGGTGGTGCAGGTCTTGATGGCACTGTCCCTTAGGAGAAAGTGAATGTAAAGCAAGCAAGCCAGGTGGTAACCAAAACAATACTGAAGTTGGCTCTAGCATTGACATGATTTATTTTTCTGTTGTACCTCCCAGCTGAAGACACTGAATAAACTATATCCATGTGGAAATGCCTTGAGCTTTTAGGCTGTCAACCAGGTACCATGTAGCCCATTGCATAAAGCTCCTCTGTGGAGATGTATTTCACTTGGAGACTGCATGAGGTGCCCTGTGTTCACCAGTAACTGTGCACACAGCAAAAGAATTGCCGATGACCACTTCTCTTCTCCCACCCTTTTCCCTGGAGCACTGGGTCTCCTGCCCCATCACAGTTGTGGGGAACGATGCTGGACAAGGGCTTTGATGCCCTTGCCTCTATTTCTGCAGCTGAAAACAAAGACAGTGATACCAATATTTCCTTTGTACAAGAGCTGGGGTAGCTGAAGAAAGGGGTTATGTAGGTGTTGTTTCAAACTTAAAACTGTGGAGGAAGGACTAAGTTGATTCAAATACATAAATCAGTGTTCCGGCAAAGAGTGGTTTAGGTCTATTCATTGCATCCCAGAAGAAAGGGTGGGAGGAATTCTTTCTTTGGGTTTTTTTTTTCAGCCTATTAGATGAGAAGAGATTGAGAGAGACCTCTTCCTTCCCATCTAAGAAATGCAGAGTTGGAAGCAGTTCCTAAAAGTCCCAGTTAGACCTGAACCTCAGAACTTTAACCGTGTTTGAAACAGGAGTTGATGATGATGTCTTCAGTGAAGCCTAAATCTGACCCAAGTTCTGACAATCATACTATGTCTGTATAGTGGGCTCTATCACAGCCTTTCATAACAGTTTGTAATGCAGTCCTCGGGTTTCGGGCATTTTCCTTCTCAGTGCTTGACGGGGAGAGGAAAAACGCTAATGTATCTAAAGGGCACTTCCTTTCATTATAAAAGACAATATACAAAATTGGAAGTAAAAGCTGATACAACAAATGCACTTAACTTTTATTTGTGGAGAAGCCATTTTGGCAGCTGAAATCAAAAAGACATCATAGCCTCTTTGAGACGGATGACCTCAGTTTGCCCTGTAAAATTGCCTGCATTCTGCTTTTCATTAGCTATTTGCTTATGAGATTTATATATTGTACAGATAAAAATATATAAAATGTGAATTATGGCATGATTTAGGCCTAACATGGACCTCAGGGATGATGTGATCAAGCTTATAAGAGCCGTGTGCTTTGTAGTTTGATGCAACACAGTTCTTACTTAAGTCAATGCATGAGATCACTTAACTGCAATCAGTGAAGGCACATCAGCTTCTGTAATTCTGGCTGAAATGCTCTGTCACGCATACTTGGGAGTCGTATTTTTCCATCTGGGGATGCCCTTGGTATTTATGGAAGTATCTGACAGAGGAAATTCGCTGATAAGTTGGAGGGAGCCTCTTCATCCTGGGCAGATAGTTGATGATTTAATGAAAACTTGAGCTTGAATACTAAATGCTTTTGGTTCATTGTTGTATTCTGGAACTTCCCCCAGCCCAAAAGGATTAAGAGATTATTATATTTCTTTTCCCAGAATGTTAGCTCTGGTGGGAGATTAATAGGAGATTATTTGAGCTGTTTAAGAGGATTCACCATTGTAAGAAGTGAATATTCAGAAGCTGAACGTCGTTTCAGGTCGTCTTTCATCAGAATGCTCCAGTGTGTACGGGGTAGGGAGAGATGGAGAAGGTAGGAAAAGTCTTTCAAAAAAATCCCTTTTACATTTGCCTAAAGATTTCTCTTATGAAGAGGTAATGTATTATCAAATACAAGTTATATATAGACAGAAACTTTAGAGTACAAAATTTTGGGCAGAGGGTGTCAAGAATTTTTATGGAAACCTGTGTTCCCATGTCCTGATGTTGTGCTAGGGAAAAACTGCACTTGTGTGAGCAGAGAATTTCCTACGTTCTTTTCCTCAGCTGCAGCAGTTTTTTCTTTTTCTGTAATGTAACAGTAATGTTTGTATTTCCGCAGCGTTTACCCAGAATTGCAACACATCTTAGTATGACCGATTAGTTAACACGTCCTGATGAGGTAATACCAGGGATACTCAGAGATCTCTTTTCCCTGAACTGCCTTCAGGGCTGAATATGGCAGCTGTTAAAAAGCACACAGCAGCAACTTTACACAACAGTTTAGGCTAGGAAATGAAGACAATTTTAAACTACACATGTCACAAGTGAGTTAAAGCATTTGGAAAGATATTGCTCATGTTAAACTGTGTCAGGATGTTTCAGTAACACTTCAGCTTGCAGAAAACAAGTGTTGTGAGTTTGGACTGGTGTACCTCTGAGAACGTGCTATGCAAAGTCACCATGTTAGTAAATAAAATAATGGTTCAAAGTTGGGGGAAAAGTAGACTGTGGGTTATGTCCAACTCTGTAGCTTTTGTCTCCTCAGCAGGCCTGGCCAGACTGAGTGTCAAGCACATAAGCTCACTTGTGAATCCTGTATCTGCACAATTACATGAAAGTTTTGACTTTCACTTGAAAACAGTGGTACAAGAATGAGCTTCAGGTTGAGTCCTCAGTGACTGAAACAGTACAGGAACATCTGCCTAGCTGAAGAGGGTCTGAAATCATTGCTCCTCTCCTAAGCTTTTTAGGCCAAGGCTAAGGTCTGCAGATCATTGTCAACACACTTTGGTGGTGTCGGCTACACGTGGCAGCCGAGCCTCCTGTCTCGTCAGTAAATGTGCTGGCTGGCCCAGCAAAAATACTGTGGCAATGAGCATAGACTCCTCCGTGCTTCCCACCTCTCTGTGACCATTTCTGTGGGAGAGGAGAGGAGACATCCTGAACAGGTCAGGGCTTTAATGAGCTGTAGCACTGGGAAGTAATCACTTGATAACGGCATTCCCCAGATCGGTTTGTAAGAGCAGCTGCACATTTTGCATGTCTGTGGGACAGTAGTTTTCCTTTCTTAATTGGCAGGATGGCATTGCTGTGTGTGGGCAGCTACTGGTTTTTGTTTTCCTTTCACCCCAGCAGCGGTTGTGTTTCATTTTTCCAGGAAGCGCTGCCTATGAGCTACCTTGTTTAATGTACAAGAAAGCTCTTTTAGATACTTCAGGATGAAAGGCATCCATAACACTGCTTCAGAATTAATGATGTCATGCCAGCGCCATCAGAGAGGCTGAGTCTTGGCTTCTCAGATTCTCATAAAATAGGTAATTTATCAGTTGCGCTAAATGAAAGAAATCACCCTGCAGCTAAAATTGGGAACGTGCAGCCTTTGATTGCAGTGGTAGAGGAAGAGAACGTTATTAGTTGAGCTGTCATTGTAACTAGATCAGGGCTGTATTTTATTTTGGAGTGAAATCATTTAAATATTGAAAAAGTGTTCTCTAATTATGTTCACTAAAATACCTAAAGAGCAGCCGACCTTTTTCACGTGTTGTGTTTTCCTTTTTTAAACACAGCACCCCACATAGAATTCCTTGGTGCACTGATGCTGTACGTAAGTCTAACTCGTCATCAGCACCAATGGCTCTGTGGCTTTTGGATTGGAGCTACCTTGCATTCGTCCATCTTTAAGCATGAACCAAGAAAGCTCATGTCTTAGAACCTGCAAATTCTGGAAGTGTGAGATGCTCACTGTCCTAAGAATCTAAATACATTTTTAAAACAAACAAACACCGCTTCCTTCTCCCAACAAAAACAACCAACCAACAAAAAAAAAACCAGCCAAAAAGCCAACCAAAAACCAGTCTGAGCAGTAAAGAGAAGAAATGTCTTTATTTCTGGTTACAGGTGGTCAGTTTAGAGGAAGAGAAGCAGACTTGCTCATGGTGCCCAGAAGAGCTAGGGAAGAGAACCCAGACCTCCTGCAAAACCATTTCTCCCTGCCTGTTGTACCAAGCGACTTGCTAATTTGAGAGCAATATTGTTCCAGTTCTCAGGCTATCTAGGCTGATGTAATATTTTGGCTGCAATCAGGTGGATCATAATAAATTTTCTGGAACCACTTCCAGGTCTCTGTTTCTTTTCTTATAAACAACTTCTTCCACTTGGCAAATTTGATTTGTCTCAGAATGCCAAAACTGAAAAAGTTTTCTACTAATTTCTAAAAGTAAGTCTTTTACTATTTTGTCTAAAAGCAGAAGAGATAAATTACGTACGATCACTTAAATGTATGGTTTTCAGTATTTCAGCAGTTTGTATTATTTCCACAAGATGTGGTGGCAGCGTAGGGGTGTGATTTTGTGGCAGCTTAAGGTGAACTTAACTGGTGTTGCTGCATTCTCACCCATCCCCTTTTGCCCCCATACTGCCCCTTTTATGCCTGCACTTGTCTTTATGAGTTTATACAGTGCTTCTGCTGAGCCAGGGAATTGATGTGACCAAAGCTAAGCCTACTGAGAGAGTGGGAGAGGGGGGAAAAAAGAGACATCCCTCTGTTTCCTGAAGCATCTTATGATGAAACTGCACAAATGTCGATTGTGACAAAAGCAGAGGGGCCAGAAACACAAGGCTCGGGGTCAAAGCAGAGAGGCAGGAGCGTGGCTCCTCTAATCATTCAGTAGAAGTTTAAAACAGTGTAGGTGGTGATGAGAATACCAAGCCTTCAGCTCATTTTTAATGCCATATGTGTCATTGAGATATTACCTCTTACCTGTGTCAGTCTGCATGGAATGGGTAACGTGGAGACATACGGGTGCAGTCTGGCCAGAAGCACTTTTTAAGGATGATCTTTCATCAGGTCAACCCTGCAGAGTGGGTGCATGGTGATTCAGTCTCCAGATGACAGGTTAGACCAGTGCCACTCACCTGTGGGGCAGTAGATGTGGGAGCTGTGCTGTGGGTATCCCATGCTGTTTGCACTGCAAATTCTGAGCTACCTGTGAGAACAGCCAAGAGTTAAAAAACTTGCTTTTACTGACTCAAGTGTCCAGGCATCTCATCTAAGATGTGACACAGAGGCTCGTGTTGTGAACGCAAACACGGGAGAAATGTTGCTCTTTTCTTTCTTTGTGGTCAATTTTGGACAAGTAATGGAGCAGTTGTTTGCATCTGGGAAATGAGAGTAGTAGAGGCTATGATTTGATGTATTTCCTGCTCTCAAAAGCTGCAGCTTTTGCCACCTGTCAGTGACACAATGGATTTTTAAACACTGTATAATATAGCTATAGCTGCTGCATGTGCCAAGACTGAGAGGTTTGGGCTTGACTCCCACTGAATTTTTTCTGTGTATACCGTTTTTTTGGTATCTTCTGGTTTTGGTAGAACTGCAATTGCCAGTTTTGATCCAAACATTTGCTTTTTGCTGCTGCTTTTATACAGTTTTATATTCTAGCAGCATCCTCAGGTACTGAGAGGGGTACTGTCCAGTCCTCAGCTAGGTAAATACTATCTGTGACCTGCTGGTTTACTGGTAAAGACGGGATTATAGGGAGAAACTGGTAGAGGGAGTGGAAGAATATTTCTCCTATACCATAGAGGTAGTGTGGTGAACTCTGTAGTGACATTCCTCAAGGTGAGATGATAGAGATAAATTGCTTACACCTGAGTGATACACCCAGCAAAATACAAATAAGAGTAATAGTGCAGCTGGAGATCAGAATTCCTACTGGCTTTACACAGTACAGAGATTTCCACATTAGTTGCTGTCAGCATGGAGACCCCCTTGACATTATTAGGTCAAAGAAAGGTGCTAATCCATCACAGAAAATGGCTCAGCACTTGATTTACATTCATTTATCTTTGCTCTGCACAAATGCTTTGTTCCTTATCCTTCTTTGAATCAGGCCAGCCTAATATATTGGCATCTCAATCATCATTTGGCTCCTACTGAGATGAAGAAGCAGGAGTCGGGCCTGCAGGGCCGTAACCGTAAATCGGTGATTTATTAGTAAGAACAGGGCAGGAAGGTGAAGAGGATCTTGAAGAAAATCGGTAGTTAGGACACTGTGGCATTTTTCTGTTTGTGTTTGATTACTCTATCCTGAAGAACTGTAAAACAGCTGTAAAACAAACCAGACCCAAGTATCTTCAGGTTTGAAAGCACAGTATTAAATTTTTTATTACTTTATCTTTGTATCTTATTATCGCGATCTTGAAATTAGCCCATGAAGGTACACGTGGAAACTGGCTGAGTTTGCCCAGATAGCTACAGTGGATATCAGGTTCCATGGCTGTTAAAAAGGGGCACATCCAGCTCTGCTGGGTCACCCTTTGTCCACTGTGCCACTTTCAGGGAACGAGGTGAGGGGAAGGGAGACAAATTGTATCAGGGAGCATTATAAGTTCCTCAAAACCCTGACAATTTTTAGGATTTTTATTTCCAAGATAAGAAAGCAGAAGTGGCTCTTTCTTACTGGACTGTTTTCTGGCTGTCTCCCATTCTTGCACGATTTCCTTCATCAGGGACTGTTTGGGGGTGTTTTCCTGTTCCTTTCCCACCATCCTTCTTCCATGTGTCTGTTTCCAGCCTCTCCACATCTCCTGGGTGTTCTTTTCCCTTCCCTGTTACTGTTGTATTTCTTTTTGAGAAAAAGATGGGTCTAGAGCAAAGTTTCAACTCCAAATAAGTCTGTGTTGTGGAGCACCTAAATTTCAGATCTGAGCAATGTGTCCTGTCTCCTGTTCTAATATTTCCTCATATCTGCATTTTGAAATTCCCTAGATGGAACTGCAGTGCAGCCTAGTTTTAGCCTTTACCAGCTTGTCTTTTCTTAACAGAACAGTCTCTTATTTGAACTGTTGCTTCAATAATTTGGTGAAAGGAACGTAGTAAAGATACCAAATGTATTTTTCTTGTCTCAAAAAAAAATTACAAGAATGAGATTCTAATTTTCCTCCTAACACAGATGCTGTGTTAAAAAACTGAAACATGTGGTAGTGTTTCCAGATTCTTCAAAGACCCATGCCCATGCAGTGTGAGCACTGTAAACATTGCTGCTTTTTAAGCTTATGCAAAAAAGATGCTGGTATAGAATAAAAATATAAGCAACCTGGTTTTCTTCTAAGCTATTCGGAGTTATAAAACAATGCTGGAAATCCATTAATCTGAGTGGTTTCCTGACCAAGTATTTAGATCTTAACATAAATGTCTATAAATAATATAGTGGCAACAGCATTCTTTTGAAAACAAAATTCAAAGAGGTACTGTTTGGAAAGTGAATACTTGCTCAAGGCAGTTATATTTAGGGCTCTAATGGAAGTGTACAAGTTATGCTTTTTATACAAACTATAAATGGCTACAACCAAGAGACTTGGACTTTGAAATGCGTTTGGCATTTATGCAGTGAGAGAGGGCAGAGTCTTGTAGTGGAGGAGGTTTATTTGGTTGTTTTTTTTCTTTTTTTCTTCTTTTTTTTTCTGTCAGCTTTATAAATATTGCCAAATTCTTATGGTGTTGCTACCCCTAAAGGGTACATTCAAAAATAGATATTGTATTGCTCTTGTTTGTAACTCATGTTAAGCTTTGAAAGGCTGAATCCTAGGAAGAGTACAAGCATAATGACGACGAGTAGGTAACAGGGGGACAGTAAAGAAGAATACAGATGCAGAAGTTAAGAGTAAAATAGGTGCTAGAAGCCAGACCAAGTGGCATAGATCATGGAAGAAAGCCGAGTTTGAATGTAGATGGTACGAGTTGGTCCTTTAGTGCCACGCATGATGTGAAGAATAGGCTAAGGTGTTGCAAAGACAGAGGGCACAATTCAGCAGTTGGTGATTAAGTGGAATTCCTCAGTTCCACTTCTGAGTCTCCACACAATTGGTCATTGCTGACAAGATCTCCAGGGTGCTTTCATGCGAGGAAGCAGAAAGTTGCTAAATCCTATCATTAGTAAGAGGCTGATTTGCTCTGTTGTGGGGAAAGAAGCTGCCAAATACTTCTAAGTATTTGTTTGAGGAAATAAAAATGAAGAGAGGAATAGCTTCTGAGATAGAATTGTTGCTGGTTTTAGTGCCATCAAAATACTCCTAGACAGTTAAGTCTATCTAGTGGTCTATGTCAGACACGAACATTCTCTGTATGGCAGATGTTTGTGTTTCTACTTGTCCCAAAAACTTGCACTCACTAAAGCTGATGTTGGGCTCCAGGCAGTTTTGGGGTAAAAGTGACAAAGCTTGTGATTCATGAACTGCTCACGCATATAAATGCTGATGTGAGCAATTTATCGTAGCTACGCTGACAACAATATTGGAGATTAAACTCTAGGGGTCAAATCTGCTATATACTGTCTTTGTTCTTGTGATCTACCCTGCATACACCTGCCCAAAGTTTTGTGTTGTCTGGCCAGTGGCTCAAAACCTGAATAATGTTCATCTGCAGGCATGGTATGGTGTGATCATCCTAGCGAGACTCCAAACCTTGCCCTCTTGAGGTCAGACTTTATGGTCTCAGGACTGTGCTGTGTTTCACTTAGATAAAATTTCAGTCTTATATTGAGTGACAGATGAATATTTCACCCCGACAAAATCAAAACTGCGCAGCTGTGCATCAGAGGGCTGGTGTTGCTGACAGCTGAAGGAGAAATCCTTGAGTTGTATAGAAAAAAACAGTCCTTTAGGAGTAGTTTGGTTACTTCTGAGTTCCTACTTTCTCATGGACTTTTTAAAAATAAATATAGGATAAACAGCTCTTAAAATGCGCTGATATTTTAAGTCACTGCGATGTAATTGCAGTCTTGATGTTTATTATTAAGTGACCATAGTTTCTAAAAGTTTATTTTAATGACATGTTTACTACATCCAGGAGAGTCCAAGCAGGGTAGATTTTATCCGGCCAAGGGCTCACCTGTGTAACTACGACAATAGGCAGGGGTCATGTAAGGTTACTTTGGAAGAGCTGAGAAGGGATTGCATGGGATTATTCTGGAGTACTGCCCTGGTCAAATTCTCCATCTAGATGTTCCCTAAGAAAAGGAACTGGGAGTGACAGAGGATATAAATTTACTGTCCTCTTTTTGTGTTTGGCAAGCATACAGATCATGGGATGTATAAATAGAAGAATTGAATGCAAGTAAAGAGAGGTCATTATGGCATGTACAAAGAGCTTAGTCAAACCACATCTGGAGAGCTGGGCATGATTCAAAGACCATATTTCAGGAAGGACAGTGAACAATAAGGAATGGACTAGAAGAGGTTATTGTAGAGGGTATGAGGGCTCTAGCTGGTGCCTGCAGTTTTGTTAGGCTTATGCTGTAGTCCCACTGGTTACTCCAAATGAAGCTGCTTTTACTGTTAAATCACCTAAATTGGAGAATTCTGAAGAGTCTGAAGGACTCGGTGTTTCGGGAGTTGCCATTGTTTACCTGTCATATCTCTCCCTTTTTCTTTTTTTAATTTTTTTCTAATAAGGTTTGGTTTTTAGCTTTCATATATTGTTTGTGTGTATGTGTATGTGTATATATATATTACATGTGTGTGTGTGTATATAAAATCATAGGTTCGTCTTTATAATTTCGTATGGTATTTTTGCTGTATTTGTCAGAATAACTGTCCCAATATTGTGTCCACATTGGAATCTCTATTTGGCTTAAATCCGTTTTGCCTTTCTTAACCTTCTTGGTTGGGTAAAGCTTCTCTTGTATCATAAGCTCCACTGAGGTGGAATTATCACCACAATACCGTGTCGTTTCATCTCAGAAGTAGCTGCGTCTCTGAGAGGTTTGGGATTGCTGAAGGTATTTGTATCATAAGCTCCACTGAGGTGGAATTATACATCACCACAATACCGTGTCCTTTCATCTCAGAAGTAGCTGTGTCTCTGAGAGGTTTGGGATTGCTGAAGGTAAAAAGGGCTGTGTAAATGAAAGACGTACTGTTGCTAAGGGACAAAAAAAAGTATTATTGACACATACAGGAAATGGGGACACTGCTGAGATGTTGAGTAGCATGAAGAAGTAAGATGAGAATGTGAAATGAAGCAAGAACGTTGATTTTGTCATACCGCCCTTAATAGGAATGAGGTCATATCCCCATATTCTAGATAAGTGAACTGAGACACTGAGATTGAGTAAACTGGTCAGGGTTTACACAACTAGTTAATGCTAGGTCTTCTGCCTGTTAGACCTACAGTCCTCTCTTGGCATAGGATTCTGGTTTTGTTTTTCTTTCACAGTCTTCACAATCTATTTAAACCGTGCCTCATAGAACTTTGTCTCTGTTTTTTTAATTGATATTTATAGCCCAACATGGGTTTTCTCTTTAATGTGCCTTACTGGATCCTGAAAATAAGAGTCCACATTACAGCCCAGTGTGGGTCTTCATCTGTCTTCAGATCCTGTGTAGAAGATCCAATGCATGAAAATCCCCATGTGCAGCATTGTAATGGATCAGCCTAGTTTTAGGGATGTAGGTGTTGACACGCTAGCACACGCTGCTTTTCAGAAGTAGTTGTAGTCATAGTACTAGGAAGCATTTACAGATCATATTCTCAAAGTTCTTTTGTTATTGTATATAAATAGGTAGCATAGTGCCACAAACCTAGACTAAATCCTCACAGTCGTGCTATTTGTTCCACATCTCTGGATTCAGGTTGTGAGACAATGTCTCCAGTTTCATAGGCAAAGTCTAATGGCACAGGGATTCTGAACTGGGAGATCTGGACTTTGCAAAGAGCTGGTTCTGATACGTTATCTTCGTAGCTGCTTCTCCTCCTTTCGTCTCTTTCTCCATCTATGAGATGGAAATGAGGACAATCACCATCTCGTTAAAGGGCTGGTATGTTTTCTATTGCAGAGAATCCTGCTGCTGCTAAAGCTAAATTTGCTGTGTTTTTTAGCAGTCATTAAAATATAAGTCAAGGATATGTTCCCTTGTGCTTATGTTCAGTTAAGCATTTGGGGCTAAGCCAAGTTAGTGGTCGTCCAGAAGACCACAGGGATATGAAAGTGGGATTAATGACTCAGTAAATACGGACTCAGTACGAAACCAAGGCCTTTCTCCTATATTTATAGTCATTTGTAATCCTGTATATCACAGCTGGATTCAAATATAAGATTTCTTATAGAAACTTCCTACCTTATCCCCTACAACTTCCAGCCCAGTTCCACCATTTTCATAGCAAAAGTGAGGTAGAGTATCCTGAATGTTTTGAAGTGGAGGATGACACCAGGGCACAGTTAGTTACCTAGGAGTAAGGAGGCATTTAAGTATTTGCAGTGACTGTCAGATGGCTTCTGCTCCTTCTGTGGCAGTGTGTACAGAAGGGAAATGCTACAGCTTGTGTCACACTGCAGGACCTGGGAGCACTGTTGCTTTTGGAACACGAGGTCACGGAGTGACCTGGAACCCAGAAAAGGGGTAATGGATTTTGAGAGTGCTTTAGAACTCTGTTATGGGGTATTTTGGTATTTCGGTCAAGCAGCACCTGTTGACATTGAGCTACATGAAGGACCAGACTGCATGCTTTAAGACACCACGCCTCTGATAAGATTCCTGAAGCCCAGACAAGCTGCATTTTGTTAATTTGAAGGGGACATTGTCTCTACAAGCACTTAGACCAAGACTGTGAGAGACTCAGACAGACCTGTCCAGAAGTGTCCAATTAGGACAGCAGCTTTTCGATGGAGAGATCCAGTTGAGCACTTGCAGGCAAGATTTCAAGACCTTCTTTCTCTGCTTGAAGCTCCTCCCTCTTCTGCTTCTCCTCCTGTTTTCAATTACAGAATTACTGTTTAATGTGGATGCAGATACATGCAACTGCGTTTGATTTTTCTTACTGCTGACATAGACAAACTCAAAGAGATGCCTGCCTGCTTTATAGCAAAAGCCGCATTACTTTCCTATATGTTAGCAATTATGTGCATTGTTTCCTGATCACAAGTCTTCCTCACAATCTATAGCATGACTGTAGTTGATTATAGAGCCTGATGTGTTTAGATTTGCGTGAGTTATATCAGGAACACTTTGGTTGCCTGTTTGTGGTTTATTTTTTTTTAGGGGGGGGTGGGGAGTGTTTGTTTATGTTCTGTCAGAATGATTCTGTCTCATTTCATAAAACAGAGGAGATGGGAGCTTTTCTAGCAGTGGTTGGTCAGCAAGAAGAAAATGGAGCTCCAGGAATTGGCATTAATTCTAGGCTGTGCTCTGTACTCTGAATTGATTGGCAAGAGGGAACTGCATGGCATTGTGTTGCCTGGTAGAATGGGAAACAAAAAAACCAAGGAGAGCCTTGAATGCTCCTTGCCATGAAGAATTACAAGACTTTGTGAAGGTGACAGCCATCCTGATGTCACGGCCAAATTCCAATGTGGGAACTGCATTTGCAATTGGATGAGGTTTTTACCAGATCCACTGAAATTAGAGGGATTTGACTGTTCAATTCAGGGTAGTCCAGTCATCATTATCTGCCTTCAAAATTTTGGCCTTCCAAATGGCAGCTTAGTTCACTGGGATCGGCTGTCGTTCTCACCTCGCAGAATGTTCCTTACATAATTTATCACAAGCCAAACCATTTTTTCTGACTTGGTTTCCAAATACATTTTTCTAGTGTATTCACAGCAGGCCTAATTTCATATAGGTAGCTTTTTGCAGTGTTAGGTGCTTTTAGAAACAATTTTTAACAGCAGCAATTCTGATTTTTCTGAGGGCTTTTGCTTCTGGTTGGTTTTGCCAAATAGACATTTGTTTCCTGTTGTGCTAATTTGTATTATGGTAGCGATCAGTAACAATTGCCACTGTTCTAGGTGCAGTGCAAGTGCAATACATAGAGAGAATCCTTGCCCAGATAACCTGTTTTTTTGATTCTGGCTGTAGGGAGAAATCAGTGCATGCTGTATTGTCTCATAGACTTTACTAGGTTTATTAAAAGAAAAAAGAGAAGACATTTTTTTCTGTGTCAGTAGTTTAGTGTATACCCCATCCTAATTATATTCGTGATTCTTTGCCTAACCTGTCTGACAGCAGAATTTGAGTGCTTTCCAGACAAGTCTCCTTGGCCCTTTGCCACATGTGAGCAAACCCACCTTAACCTCCAGACATCATGTAAGTGTTTGAAAATCACCGAATGACTGATGAGTTAATCACTAGGAAGTTATCTCTCAACATGAAGGATTTAGATTAAAGTAGAGAAAGCACAGAGAAGATCGTTAAGGCGAGGTAAGAATGATGGCTAGTCCTTTTTCATGAGTGTAACACGCAAAGAGCGTGAAGTGTGAAGATAACATAGGCACTTCAAAAATTAATTGAAATAAGGTTTTTAGACATTAAAATTTTAAAATAAACAGGTGAAAGTCTGCATTTACTTATATCTTGATCTCAAAAGAACAGAACTTGATGCAAGCCTCTGAATTACCACAGGACATTCAGAGATAAACCCAGGGTTCGTTACAGGAGTTGCCTTGCTTGAGGACTGGACCATTTGCCCAGCACAGAGAAACCACGCAGGGTTTTACTCAGCCCTGCTCATGGAGAACAGTCACATCAGAGCTGTTCTCAGCACAACTGCAGCACCTCTTAAAGCAGAAAGGTGTCCAAGAGTGTGACCAGACTTTTCCCTGGAACTAGTTCAGACCGTGGAAACATTTTCAGTTGCTGTTAAACAGCATCAAATTACAGACAACAATTTCAAAATATTCAGGCAAGCAGAATCATTTGAGTTTAAGGAACTGTTTAACTGGAATTTCATCCAGTTGTGACTGCCTTTTAAGATTGTTGGCAACAGGAACCCAGGAGCAGGTTTCGTATATTAACTGAGGTAGAATAAATATGCCTTTATTTCCAGCTGCTATTTCAAAGGCTGTGGAAATATCAGAAACAAATTGTTAGCCAGCCATGCCTTAGTCACAGCGCTACAAACATGCTTTCAATTGGGCTGCCACAGGGTGTTGTCTCGTGCCGTTCTAGAGAGGTGGCTTTTTACCTCCTTGTGCTCTTGAGGTTTGGTCTGAGCCATGCTCAAATTAATAGGCTCTCACTAACTTCACCTGACCTTGGATCCTATACTTAAAATCTTGGTTAATTGGAAAAAAAAAAAAAGCCAGGATACAGCCAGGAATGTGTGGGAAGCACAACACAGCCCACGTCAGGGAAAATACTGTAGGAACAGTGGCATGCATGCCTGAATGGTTTGCTCCTCCACGGTAATTAGGTGCTGTTCCCCATTGTTGTTTTGTGGGGAAAACACATTCTTGAACATCAGGACATAAATCGGCAGTTTTAATGTGATTTCAAACAGAGTGAGTGTTTTGACATGAATTGATACATTTCAATTACATTTTTTTGCTTATTTGGCTAGCCATGATTAAAACCAGCGTTGCTACAAATACAAAAATACCAAAATGTGAATGCTAGATAGAAATTTCCTCTATAGTTTAAGTATAACATCTTTTGACTGCAAATTTCTTGATTTGGGTGGGAGGAGAGCAGGTACTGCCATATGGAGTGCTAGTAGTCATCACAATGCTGTTGTCTCTCTTATCAAAGAACATTCTTTCAATTGGTATTAAAGATTAAGTCTCGTTCCTAATTATAATACCAGTGGACAAAGCTTGACTTGTCCTTGTACCTGAATTTCTGATCTGAAGAGCAAAGATGGTGCTTTTCCAACTCCATGCAGTTACTGGAAACACATCAGAGAGGAAATCCTGAGCAGTGTGCTGCAAGATGTAATAATTCTGGGGCACGTTTTTCTACTTTGCTGCCCATTTGGTCAATGCTCTCTGTCTGAAAAGCCATATTGAGAGGTGTGTTTTCTCATTCCTAGGCCTGCTTTTACCAATGGTGACCTGCCAGATGTGGGGAGCCTTTGTGAAATCTTACCTAACGAGGGCCTGATTCATACCCCACTGCCATCCCAGGGAAAATGCCCAGTGGCATCATCGGGCTTTGGCGTGTGGCCACAGTCTCCGTGACTTCCTTATTTCTCTCATAAATAGGGGATATTCCTCAGCAGAATTCCAAGGCAGATGAGAATGTAAATCTTGTCTGCAACTATCTTGTATGAGTAATTTTTCCAAAAGTAAATAAATCATCCTTGTTTCCTCTTACCCACAGCACCTGGCAAACTGTGAACTGAAGAAATGAGAAAATGTTGTTTCACTTGTGAGCCAACTGAAGTCATTCTATAAATCTTTATTTTTAATTCCTTTTTAGAAAACAGAACCAACTGAAACTGGCTGGCGTAGTAAATGTGCCCCTTTTTTTTATTTTCCCTCTGCCTGGCTTAGTAATGTAACTGCCAGTTTCTGTTTTCACCTCTGTGGAATGAAATGCCTCTATTTGAAACTTTTGACAAATCAGTCTATTTTCATTCTCCCTCTGCCATAAATTTGATCCATATGTCTTTAAAACATCCTTTCATAGCTTCAACATGGAAAAGGAAATGGCTTAGGCTCAGTATAGGAGGCTACAGTGTATTTCAAGCAAGCTCTTCTAGTTTGCATGCACCACTTCTGTTAGCTCTTAAAGCCTCGACTTCCTAATTATTCAGGTTACAGAGGGCATTGGCAGAGTTTTCTCCATTAACTAACAGTGATGTACAGTGAAGAAGCACAACGGGATAAATCATTCCCTTCTCCTCAAAATATCCAGGAAGTTTTTGATGCAGCCTTTGGCTTTACCACCAAGCAGGATGCAAAGAGGATGTGAAAAGGGCAGGGGAGATCAATTCAGCATGAAATTTCAAAAGAAAACATCGAGACAAAGAAACAAAGGTCTTGCACAATGCGCTGCCGTTCAGCTGGCAGGGTTTTGTTTGACGAGAATACACAGCACCTACGTGACAGGAGGTCACTGCCATAGGAGTAAAGTGTCTCCACATCTAAGACTGAACCAGGGTTAGAAGGTGAGGGTGGGAAGGAAATGTGGGTCTAAGCTGAAATACGTTGGTATGGCTGTGCATGGATCAAAGGTGAAAAATAAAAAATACAGGATGCAGCAGGGTAAGAGCACAGGCAGTCATGGCTATAAGTGTCCTTATCTGAAATAATGGAAAATTTGGGCCAGGGTATGCTACTGGAATTGGGGGATAGACCTATAATTAAAAATATGGTAGTGACTGAACACACCTGAAAATGTGGCCGCAACAATGGCGTGGGAACACTGTCAGAGTGGACTGCAGAAGGCTTTTCAGAGCCCACAGCCACTGTGGATGCAATGTCACGCTGTGTTTCGTCAGATCCACCCTAGGAGGCAGGTCCCACCTCAGCCTCAGTCACATACCCATGCTCCTCACCTCTCATCAGCTCTGGAGGTCACGTTCCCACTGTTCCCTCTGTGCCACACAGAGCAACAAAATTCAGCTCGCTAATTGGAAGGAAAACTATTCAACTAACAGATTTCTGGGAGGAAAGCAGAGGAGGCAATATTGGGTTTTTTTGAATATTTTTTGAATATTTGGGCTTTTTTAATCTTTATATTGCACTGACTTGCAGTGTGGCTGCAGATCACCAACCAAAGATAATAGGTGAAAGGAAGGGTGATTGGGGGGAGGTGAACAACTGCATCTTTTACAGACTGCTTGCACCTGAACATGAAACTATATGTCAAGTTATTTGTACCATCCTTAGCCTTTGCTACCATTCCCAGCTGATTCACCCACATGATCTCTAATTTGCCAGCAATACAAATGAGTTCACAGAATCACAGAATCTCAGGAGTTGGAAGGGACCTCGAAAGCTCCAGTCCAACCCCCCCCGCCAGAGCAGGATCACCAGACCAGGTCACACAGGCATGCATCCAGGCGGGTTTTGAATGTCTGCAGAGAAGGAGACTCCACAACCTCTCTGGGCAGCCTGGGCCAGTGCTCTGTCACCCTCACAGTGAAAAAGTTTTTCCTCATGTTCAGATTGAACCTCCTATGCTCCAGCTTGGGACCATTGCCCCTTGTCCTGTCATTGGCTGTCACTGAGAAGAGCCTGGCTCCTTCCTCCTGACACTCGACATTTACAAATTTATAACAATGAATGAGGTCTCCCCTCAGTCTCCTCTTCTCCAAGCTAAAGAGACCCAGCTCCCTCAGCCGCTCCTCATAAGGGAGATGCTCCACTCCCTCCATCATCTTTGTGGCTCTGCGCTGGACTCTTTCAAGCAAATCCCTGTCCTTCTTGAACTGAGGGGCCCAGAACTGAACACAATATTGCAGATGTGGTCTCACCAGGGCATGTAGGAACATGCTCCAAGTAGGATGGGGTCCCAGTAACAACTGCACAAAACTGCTTGCAAATCCATCACTTCTGTAATTACTGTGCATTAATGCTCATGTGCGCATGAGATAAAATGGAAGGAGTGTGTGTGTGGTGAAGGTGTGTGTGCAATGTAATTATCTCTCTAATCTCTTTCTTGTAGAGGGGACATTTATAGAGATTAAAATATAGACAACCTCAAAACTAGTGGGCGTACTTGGGCACATCCAAAGGTTCACACATGTAGAAACCACAGTCTGCAGATTTGAAACTGCATGTAGGTTCAAAGAGCTGGCATAGACTGTGTTTTTATTTTCAGAGTTGCAAAGATTGCAGCTACCATCTACCTCAGATGAACCTGAGCTTATCTTCCACACCTTTAAAAATCAGGCCCTTCTATCTAGCGATCTGCATACAGCTGTTCAAAAGCAAGCTGTGTGTGCGCAGCTGAGTTGTTGTATAAACAATAGTTTATACACTAAAGCTTTTCAAGTAGTTTTATCTCAACTGCAATTTGTTTCTAGTTTTTAAAGGCTGTAGAAACATGCAGCTTTACTCCCTAGAGCCTAGTTTCACTGTTTCAACCATTCCAGTGGTATTTACAGCGCTGTTTGATTTTATTTGAACTGTTCAAAAGACCTCAGGTCCCCCAAGAAAGGTGCAAACATGTCTGTCTGAGCATCCCTATTGCTCTTATGAGCAGAGATTCTTGCTTGTGCACTCCTGTAACTTCACTTGTAACAGGGCTGTCCTTTGCTCTCATCCCCAGGTGTGCTGTCTCTGCCTGCCTACTTTAGCCCATACAACGACGGCTCCGTGTGCAGCGATGGACGGGCTGATGCCTACGCCCAGCTGGAACTCCGAACGTTAGAGCAGTCTCTGTTGGCAACTTGCGTTGGAAGCATCTCTGAACTGAGTAAGTTTTGGATGTAATCAAACACGGGTTTTTGTCACTGAAGCAGGAAAGCCGGTCCCTCTGCTGTTGAGGACAGTGGGAGCGCTGCCATTGTTGACATTTGGCTAATGTCGCATAAGATTTAATGGTGGTGCTGTTTATGAAAATCTGGTTGGTTCATTAGACTACTTTATATTTAATTCACTTTGGAAATGTATAAAATGTGACTTTTCTAGCTTTTCGGTAGTTAGTGGGCTTAGTGCCAGCAGAAGATGGATGCTTTTGCCTAGGTGCCTCTGGAGGTTTTCTTGTGCATTTGTGGAGCCCAGCAGTGGCACCTCCCTCAGATGGTGAAGAGGGTTCTCTTTGTTAGTCTTTGTGCAGTGAAAATGGCAAGAGTGGAGGATATTGAAGGAAAAGCTTTTTGGTTACTTAAAAAACAAAAAGTGGATTAAAAAAATCTGAGAGCACTTTGGTAACAGAAACTTGTTCAAAACCTTCTTTTTTAATGCTAACCAAATGAAATGTTCCATTTCTAGACTACACACAAAGCCCCTTTAAAGTAAACAGAAATGATTTGTCTTTTCCTGGTCTACTTTTTCCTTGCAACGTTTCTGCTGGCATCGCTTTCTTAAGTCTCCACCATCTGAATGCTAATGAATGTCAGGGCCAGCAAGGAGTTTGTGGGTTTCACCATTTATTTTGCAACCTGCCTTAATTTGAGGTTTTCAAATTCCTTTAACACACCTCTATTTATCCTGGAACACAAGAGAACATTTGTAGCGTGGGTCTAAGATTGAACACAGCTTCCTCTCTCTCTTCCCCTGTCCCTGCTTTGGGCAACTTGGTCATTACATGTAGTGAATAGTTCTCCTGATACAGTTGCCTACTTTTTTTTAGCTGTTGCTGCACATTGCCAGAAAAATAAAGAGAGTGAGTGTGCAAGGAGAAGAAACGTTATTCTGAGTTGAAAATTTGAATTCCAGATGCCTTTCTGCTGTAACTGTGCAGGCTTCTGTGTTAGTACTAATGCTAGAGGATTCACAATACTCTCGTACTCCTGGAGGGTCAGGAGCTACTGCAGTGGAAAGTCAGAGATGCCAGAAGGTTTTTATGTCCTGAAGTGGGTCCTTAAATGGAATGTACTACGTAACAAACAAGTGACACAACTTCACATTGCAAACTGAGGTTTTTAATAGTCCATCGATCTGAACCACTAACAACGTTGTCGTGTTTAGACATGCAGTAGCTTTGGGGGTGTTTCCCTAACCCATCTAACACTAGAACCACGTGGGTTCAAACAGAGGTTGTTTGGCAAATTCAGTGTATTGGTATGACATAAAAATGAACAAATAATAACTTCCTAAGAATTTCAGAAGGAGGCGTGACTAATTCATATGTGGCACGGCTAAATTGAGGGCGCCTTCTCAGGAACCAGCTTTGCGATGGGGCGACTATTTCAGTTCCATCCTTTCCCAGTATTGTGGCTGTAGGACACAATAGAGGAACGTTTCCTGTGAGAATTTTAGGGGTCTGTAAAACATAAAGCAACAGAGGAGTCTCCCAAGGAAAAAATAGATTCTAGCTATGTATAGTAATCCATAGTACTCATTCAGCTTGCTGGTATGGCAGTCGCACTGCTCAGAGATGTGGGGTCTGAAGCTTTTATTGCAAAGCTGTTGAGGGTTTGTAATGCACCACAATAAAAAGAGAGTAAACAGGGTGTGCCCAAAGCAAGCTTATTACACAAAGAGCAGCTTTATGTGACTGCATAACTGCTGTCTTGGGGTCACTGCTCTGTGAACTTCTGAAAAATCTGCAGTCTTAAAACCCTTTCTGAGTAGAAACTGTGTAATACAGGTCGTCGTCTTCCAGGCCTCCTCAGGTCCACCAGTACTCTGACACAGAGGCAGGCTGGCTTGAGTTCAAAGACCAAGAGGACAGAGCAGCCCAGAAAGCTCCCGGATTGAGCTGCTTACAAGGCTCAGGGGCATATTTCTGGCACAGCTTGTGACAAGTCAGCATGATAAAGATTGACTTTTTAATAAGAGAGTCTGGTCTTGTTATTCTGGAGAAACCTGCAGCTAGAGTGAGAATGAGAGAAGCAGACCCCTAAAGGAAGGGTTTTCTATGTTGAACATAATATCATTAATTTGTCACAAGTGCCGGCATGGGAGGGTGGATCATAACCCAGTTGAAAGAAGTGGGAACAGTCTCATGACATGAAATGGTGATGCTGGCAATGAGAGTGAAGTATTTGTACAGGTGTTATTGGCTTTGCCTTGTGAAAGCTATGCTCCCTGGTTGGACGGTGGACATTTTGTAAAGGTATAGGTAGTTTTTGTAGCCAGGCAAGAAACTGGTCCACATAGATGAGGAGAAAACCAGCACTAAAACAGGATAGAAAAATCGCTGTAAAGCTGCTGTTCTGAGTGTATGGTGTCTGAGAGAAGTTTCATTCTGTATTTACTAACTAAAACTTGGCGTCTGAAAGAAAGTTAGATTTCCCATACGACAGCCTGCAAAGTGGCAGCTTGAGGGTGGCTTACGCCTTTGCAGAGGAAAAAGAATGTGTGTACACAAAAGACAATTCTCTTAGCTGCGAGAAATTTTCTTTAGTTCAAAAAGTGTATTTAAGAGGACTGTGGATGAATAGCGAAGAGATGCTTTTGCATTCTTTCTCTTTCTGCAGGTGATTTGGTATCGCGAGCAATGCACCACATGCAGTGCTTGAACACCATCCGCCCAGGAATGAGCCCCGTTCGGCAAACCCGGCAGCAACAACCCATCTCCTGGTCTCCTGATGCTCTCCACACCCTCTACTATTTCCTACGTTGTCCTCAAATGGAATCCATGGAGAACCCCAACCTTGACCCTCCAAGAATGACCCTGAGCAATGAACGGTATGTAGGTTGGTCAACTGTTAGTAGTCAGGGAGTTAGGCTAAGAAGGTCTCCTTTTATAGAGTAACTGCACGTGCATGGGCAGCTCAGACAGCTTTGTGGGATGCTACCTATCAGGCATCAGTTATTCCTGCAGTCAGGCCAGCTTATGTTGTGTCAGCCTTGCCAAGTTTACAAAGCCTTGGCATTGGAACTGGAAAGTGAACTGTTTTTTCATGCGATCTTTCCGAGCGAGGCATATACTGTATGCTGCCAACAAGGCTTGTTTAGGACACTGCCAAAAGGTACATGTGGTTGCCTAAAGCAGTAAAGACCTTACCAAAGAAAATGTTACCTTCTGAATAACACCAATTAACAATTGTCATCATTCTCAGAAAAAGCAACTCCATTTACTGTGGAGAGGTTTGAAGGGATTTATGAACATCCTTCTTAAGGATTACTTCAGTTGATGCTGTGTGTCTGGTAGAGAAAGAAATTTATATAGGAAGCCAGTAACTAAACAGAAAATGCAGTGGGTCTCCCTACCTTCTGCCAGCACCATAACCGACTCTGAAAGTAGGCCCATTATTAGAGCAGGTCAGAAAATTTCCAGTGGGATGTTTCTTCTGTTAGAAACCTCCCTGGTTTCCTTCCTGCCCAGCTCCTTGGCAGCCTGCCTGGCAGGCTGGGGACAGTGGAGAGCTGGGGAGCCCTCAGAGCACTGACCACAAGTTGAGTTCCTTTACAGGTCAGGCAGCTCCTGCTCCTCAGCTCAGCAGCAGACTGATAGCCTCTCCAGACTTGTTAGCTTTCTCCAGTTTGATATGTATATCCAATTATGTATTTATGATTACCTCTATCCAGTATTTATGCTAGTTTTCCCTTTGGTTTTCTTTTAGCCTGCTGGACATCAGACAGACAGCTCTATCCTAGTACTTACCAAAAGCAGCTCATGGTTGGGAAGTTTCACAGTGTAGTGAGGTGTTCTGAGGCCATATTCACAAAACAAAAAAGCAGGGTGCTTGTTGGACAGGTGAGCAGGGAAGGAGAACATCTCTGGAGCTTTGTAAATAATGTGATTTCTTCTTCCCGCCTTGGGCTTTACTGTACTCAGTTCCAGCTTCTAAAGTTGGTATGAAATCATGGTAACATACAAATAATTAATTCTTAAAATTCATTCTTCACACCTACAGAGGTTAGCACTCTCTCTTCTTCCTATTCTCTTCTGCACGTGCGAGAATTATGGTGCTTTTTCCTCTCCTCCATGCTGGGTAACCTGTTGGGTTTTTTTATTGAGACAATTCCTGATTCTTCTCAGACTGCACTGTCTTCTGTCCGTACATTTTGGATGCTGCAAGTTAATCTCACCTTATGCAGGCCTACCTTGGCTTGTGCCAAACCTGCTGGCTGATTTCAGTAGCCCTAAAGGCTTCTTGTAGCTGTGTTCACTCCCATTGGAGCTGTGGCTGATGGCTTCATGGTAAGAGCCTGGTTAATCAGGAGTGAAGAAGACCTTTGGAGAATAACAGTAGATTTGAACTTTTTCCTTTTAAGGCTCCAGATTTTCTGGCTAGGGTGCAGAAAAACATACTGGACAGAAGGTAGCCTCTGTCATTTCAGTCCTGATAAATTACTTTAAGTTAAGAAAAACTTCAAGTAAGAAGGAAAACAGAAAGTTGTCACTCTTAAGCTGCGTGTTCTGCCATAATACTTTGCATGTGGCTGGTCCGTGTAACTACCTTTACTGGCCACTTGTTTTCATTCTGTTGGTTGGTTGCTAAACCATCTTTCTGTGCTTTATTGTAGTTTGCACTGGACCAACCTCTTTGAGGTCTCAGTCTGGTGGGAGCTGAGCTATTTTACAATGTAAAAGAGATTGCATTTCTGTTTGATCCTCCCCAAAAATCCTTTCAAAAAGAACAACCTGTGAGCTGAACTCTGGCATCAGACAGGGGGAACTGATGTACACATGTGAAGAACCAAGAGGAATTGGGTGAAGTTGAATAAAATAGGAATACAAAGAGGTATGTCTGCACAACTCGGAGCCCATAGGTGGCTCTGGGTTTTTGAGCTCACTAATCTTAAATGCTCTACCTGGTGCAAGGTTGTTTATTTTGCATTTCACGTTTGCACACTGTGCAAAGAATGAGTTTTCATGAGGCCAGATTCTGTAAAGTTGTACCACTAGTTCCCACAATTGTAGAGCTGAGGCTGCTAAACAGCTTGTATCAAAAATGTAGATTAAGCTTTCTATTTTGTGTTGTGTTCTTTTCAGTACTCTCAGTATAATGATGTTACTGCAGCTACTTGTTTTGTACACTGAGGATAATAAATGAGTTAAATCAGGAGTGCAGTCATCTCTCCAATTGCTTTAGAACAATGCTCTTCACATGGTTCACCGGAGTTTTTTGGAATGCAGGCTGCAACTCTATTCTGTTTGAAAATCCACACTAGATCCTATAACAGCTGGTGTAAGGGAAATTTCTGCCATTTTTTTCTGACCGGTACTTAGCTGTAAAGGAAATTAAAGAGGTTCTATTAAAATGGAGCAAAAACTGACATTAAGGGAAAAAAGCCCAGAACCTGAGGACTATCAGGTTAAACAGTTGGCTTTGAAAAGTTTTTGAAACCTGGAAATGAAATTTATACTGCCCAGTATACCAGAAATGAACATTTCATTGCTCCAGGATGGATTTGTACGTGTCTTACTGTGTTGACCTCTGTGGATATTATTTAGCATAGCCAGTGGGATAAACATTGCTAGCAGCACTTTATACAGGAGACAGTTTGCTCTTTCCTAGCATAAGAGGAGAGATGGTTGAGGCTGCGCTTGAGATGCCAGACTTGTGGCATGATAGATGAGGGCACTGGTTGACCTGATGTGACTTGGCAAAGGTGTGCAGCCTAGTTCTTTTGTTATTTCCTGAGCTGTGCTAAATCAGCTGCAAACTCTGCATTGCTCTTTTGTGCTCTCTTTCTGGAATAGACTTGTTATGTGCACTGTTTTTCTGCTGAAAAAATCTCGGTTGCAAACTAGGACAGTAATGCTGACCTGTCCTCCGTTTGTGTGTCAGATCCTAGGCTGCTGTATAAATCTGAAATTCAGCAAAGAAAAGAATAGCTGTTACAGCTGCAGACTTGGTAAAACCTGACCTTGGGAAGGTCTGTGAGCCACATTGATTCAGTGGAAGGAACTGCAGTTGTTCAGTACATCTAGAAAACTGACAACCTACTCTCTGTCTTGCTTGGCTTTCTGTTGCCTGTGAGCTTTCTGTGTGTCACACTGTGATGCAAAGTGCTATGAAAATCATAACACTGTAGATTCTGGAAGGTCTTTACTGTACTTCACTGCAACATGAAGGCAAGCATAGAATTCAAGCTCCAAAACCATGCCTAATAGAGGGTGTCATATGCCATAAAGGGCTTTAAAAAACCTAGCCCAGCTTCTGAACATATCCTGCAGCAAACTGTACAAGGTATGAAAACACACACACACGCACAGTTAAGTATGCACGGCACCCCAATGAACAGAGCCAGTTTAAATTCATATAAGCTATGTGTCTTATCCACGCTACAGACCTTGGCAGCTAAAGAACTGACGTGGGTAAAGTGTGGAGTTCTGCAGGAATGGGGCAGATGTAGTCATTTCTCTAGAGCTTGGCAGATGGAGGAGATTTCTGTTTTGGCCTTCAGCATGTGGATGATTTGGGATACCAGTAGATTGAAACTGGAAAGTTTGTGTTGTTTATATCTAGCTCTGATACAGGTAGAGGTGTTGAAGCAGAAGAAGGAGAGGAGGCAGAATTAGAGAGGAAGCACCCAAGTGTCATAAGCAAAACATCTGAAACATTTCCACAATGAATCTGGCTGCTTGCTGTATGACCAAGCCATGACCAATTGGAACCCCAAAATGACCTTATTTGCTGCATAGGCAGTAAACCATCTGCATTTGATGTCAAATAGGCCACCTGAGGAAGTGTTTTGCAAATACTGAGTGTCACTTGTGCAATACTTTGACAAAGGAATTAGAACCTGGGGTGAGAACAAGCTGCTTTACTCAGTGGTGATACACCTGACTGCCTGAAGGCCAAGAGCTCCTCTGTGTCATCAGACAGCACATCTATCTTTGTTACTGCAAAAAAGTGTCTCTGCTGGGCAATAAGATTTTTAGAGTTTTCTCAGAGATCATAGCCTGTATTGTGTCTGAGATCAGACAGTGTATTTTTGGACCAGGAAGAGTGAGCAGACGCGTGGCGCTCCCCCTATCTCTGCTCTGTTTCTGCTCTGGGTTTTTTCCCGTTGCTTATGTCAGGCTGGCTGAGCTCGGGAGTGCTCTGCAGTGTGAGATCATGTCCCAGAGCAGCAGAGCATGTTTGCTGGGATTGTTTGGGATACAGTGACTTAAGAAGGGCCATCCAAAGGTAAACGAAGTTTCTTTCTCCCTCCTTCACTTTTTCCCAAGTGGAATATAAAGCTTTTGTCTTATTTTTAATGGTGTGTCAAGGCAAGAATGCTCTCTCAGTGGTACACATCTTAGGGAGTATTTGTCTGCTCCCCATAGAGCACAAATGGAGGTCTCATTTTACAGCTGGGTGGACTGGTCTACCCTGGGTTAATTGACTTGGCCAGGATAGTGGTCCAGCATTAAAGCTAGGAATGGACATCATTGACTGCCCTCATCCTATCTCTTTTTGCTTACTGTGTGTGTACAGTATTTACTGTAGGAAAGTTAGCGTGATCTAATACCTGAGAACAGGCAGAAAAGTTGGATCCTGCATCCTTGTCGTAGCTGAACATCTGTGTGTCTTTGGTAGGCTGAGCTCCTCTTCCAGCTGCCCTATTTGAGAAACTATAAATTGTGTTTGCCTGTTGTTGCTCTTGTCGGTCTGTAGAATGTTCTAAAAGTAATTCTGGGCTTGTCCATCACTGCCCGTGGATCTGGCCGTGTCAGACCTTTCTGAGCTATCCATGTTGCAGATCTGCCAAGTTTTACATGTTGTCTGAGTTTGCTGGTGCATTATTTTATTCCAAATGTCAGTGAGTGTAAAACAATTTGCATCAGCAGAAGCACACAGACTGTACCCATCTGACTCTTGCCAGTGAAAATCCAGTAAAACGCTAGTGAAATTCCAGAGCTGATTTAGGATTTGTCAGCTGCCAACAGTAAAATTTGGGGCTTGCCAGTTCGATGGAAATTCACAGCTCTTCAGCTGGAAAAGCTGTGGACACCACAAGAAGCCAACTATAATCACACAGAGGGGCTTCCTCATAAGGAAAGAGAAAGCTTCATTCTGTTTTCCATGGGCAGGCGTCTAGAAGACTTGCTTCAGGCTTGCTGCTTCTCTAGAGGAGTCTGTTTTGTCATGTGATGGTAAACAAATCTGGGGTCACTCCGTTTCTCCTGTGTCACATGAAATCCCTCAGAAAGGCTGCTGCTCACTCTGCTTTCAGCTGGATGGCTGCTTTCATCTACAAGGTTCAAGAGTGACCTCAAATTTTTACTACTTCATCAGGAGTCCTCCCATTACATCTGTAACCTCACATGGTTCAAGGCCCATGGATAAGCATGCAAGCTATACTTTTCAATAGGGTCAAGCATGAGAAAAGGACTAGTGCCTACTCTCCTGTGCCACGTTAGCTGGGCAGGAGGAAGGGGCTGAGCTGTCTACTTGGGTTTTCTCTCTGGGGTATTTGCAGCAATGCCTGCTCTGAAACATTATTTAAGGAGAAAGGAGGAAAAACGTATCTGGTGTTGCCAGAAAAAAAGATGGTAGCCCTTTCATGCTGTTTTTGAGTGCTGTTTGCTCAAATGCTATATTTTTCCAGTATTTGAGCTATTGACTTAAATTGTCATTAGCTAGAACACTTGATATTTTTTTGTCTTGTGATGTATAATTCACGTTTAGTCTGGCTAGCATGGAAATCAGAGATGGATCTAAATTAATAGTTCCTGATACAGTGTGAAAATCCTATCCAAGTATCCCTTAACTCAATGGCGATCAAGTTTGAAACTCAGCCTGTTATACTCTTAGATTCAAATACTCGTGCTCAGACCAGACTGAGTAGAGCAGTGGCCTTAAGACCTTATGTTATCTTTCATACTTTGTAAAATTCAGTCTGACCTCAGATACATCAGAGATGTGTCACTGACTTCTACTGAGAGAAAAATAATCTCCAAGTAGCCTGTGCATCTGCTTTCCTACAGCACTACTGTCAAGAGTCTTCTGGCATGGTTTCCCTCTCAAGAGTCCTGCAGTGATTGAAGCACGTACATAGCCCTGTGCTATGGTTATTTCTAAATCCCCAGTGACCATCTGATGAAGTTGGCCTCCTTATCACATTTTCTAAATTTCCTGTTCTGAAGAAGCATTACTTTGATCTTAGTACCTTTTTACTTGGTGATCTCTAGATGCATCATTAGAAATAATTTTGGAGCCTTCAGCTTTTTCGCCTCACAGTTAGCTGCTTTCTGCCTCTGTGTTCAGAAAACACCTGGCACAACTCAATGTTCATTCTGAAGCTGCTTGAGACAGGAGTGATTTGGTCATATGGATCAAATTTATACAACGATACCAATTAATATTAAAGGGAATACTAACATCCCAGTTGATAATGTGAATTGTCTCCAGAAAGTCTTACTCTGTGCTGCATGGGCATCTAACTGGCAGAAAAGGAAGGAAAACCAGGAATAACTTGCAGAGCCTGCTGCTGAGACCTGTGCTTGTTTGAGCTGCATCCTCAACATCACTGAGAAATACCAGTTTTGAGAGCTGGTTAAGGCTTTTCGGGACAAATCTTTTCTCCAGATGAATGTTTCCAGACTCTCACTCATCTGTCATGAGGTTTCTTTCCCCTCTGCTCTTTTTAACTGCAGGTTTGTGGAATTTTATTAAGTGCAATAGCTACATCATTGTCTGTCTTTTAGATTTATCTATGGCCTAGCCTTTCCTAATTCAAATTTAATATATTTATGTCTGAATTCCTTTATTTTACAGCCGTATCACATTGTTACCATGCCACATCCAGAACAGAAATTGATACACTTAGTTCAATGACCTGTGTGTTTGAAAAGGTCTGCAATGAAATAAGCTCTGGGATCTCTTGTCTGAGAGATCTTGATATAATCTGTTCTGTCTACAGCTGCCTCACCAGTCAAGAATAGGTATATAGGAACAATAAAAGCAGACCCTGATTAATTTGCCTTGAGAGAGAGAATAATGCTGTAATCATACATTCATGTTTAACAGTACTTAAGTCCACTCAGTATCCCTGAAGTCAACAGGGCAATTACAGAAAGATGTGTCAGTGAGCTTATTCCAGTCCCACCCCCATGCAGTGGTCCCATTGATTTTTATCTTTTTTCCCCACAGCTATTTTGATCTAAATTTCCTGATTAAATACAGGGAAACAGAAGGAAGCCTTACATTGAACTGTGCCATTATGGCATTGCTTTTCAGAGTGAACATAAAAATGTGCCCCTCTTTGTTTTAAAGGAAAAAAAAAAGGTTACTTGCTATTGATAAATGATTAGTTTGGTAGATTTGTTAGAAGAATAAGAAGGCTATAAACATATAAGATCAGCTTCCTTCACCAGCACTAACCAGGAAGCTGTTACTGTGTATTTTTGCCTATTTCAGACTTCAATCAGTTAATGTCAGGCTCAGTTGTCACTTTGAGCTACTTGGTCACAAGGAAAATGGAGTGAATAACCCTATTTCAGAGGCCAATAAGCTACAACCAACATTTATCTACTGACTGAAATTAACTGTTCATTGGCACTGCTATTCCTGACCTTAGGCAGGATTACGTATTTTTTGTGACCGTACTAAATAGTTGCAATATGTTGAATATCTTTCACAGTTTTGAGAATTGAGAACTTGTATCATTTAAAAGGAGTAGTCAGTAGCTTTATCACACACTTGTGATGAGCAGCTTTCACTTCCTGCTCTTGATGGTGACCTCTCAGCACATATTACAGCAGTAACATCTAGCCGGAAAAAAACAGAAGCGCTTAGAAACTACTGACTTTTTAACAGAATCAGATCCCATGCTAGTGGTACTCCTCCTAAATATGTGCTCCTGGTATCCTAACTGAAAGACTGAAGAGATATCCAGGATGAAACATTTGTCATGTTTCTTTATTACTCTGTGTTTGTGTGTCTGTGCATGCTCTGAGCATCATAGCATTCAGTATGTGAACTGAATCAAAACCAGGTCACATTAAGGTCAATAGGTGACAGACAGAAGTTATCTTTAGGTTCCTGGAAATATTCCTGCCTTTACAGGAGGTATTTTTAAGTCTTCTAATTTTCTTAATTGTTCATTTCTTTATAGTTCAAAGATTCCAAAATTGCAGTGTGAGGGGTGACCTTGGCAGTGGTGAAGGGAATTAACTGCAAATCCTGAGGATCGAACTCATCCAAGTGTAACTGCTGAAACTGGCAATGCAGTCTTCTCTGAATTAGATTTTTTTTCCTCCCACTGTCTTTTATGTTGTTTGTGTAAACAAACACTGCTCAACTTTTTCCACTCTGTATATCACACACCTGGGGCAGACTTGCCTTTCCCCGCATTACTGGCTGTAACCAATTTGTAGTGTTATTGGAGCGTTTCCAAAGTGGCCTGTATCTTCTGATCTTTCTGTATTGGAGCAGGGGTGTGGTACAAACAGAGATTATTTAAATGTTCTGCAAAATTGCAAGGACAATCTCACTGTATATGAAACTGAACAGCATGGAGCAGACTTCATGGAGAGTAAAAGACTGGCTGCCTTTGCTGGCCTTGGCACACAGGGAAAGCATTACAGGTAAAAATGAGCATACATAGAGAAACAAAAATATGATGCTAATGGCTCTATGTGAAGCCGTGTGCCAAAAAGTCAGGCTCTTAGGCAGTCTTGAAACCTTGCTGCTGCTTATGCCCTTATTTCCATGGACAATAGTTAAGGATGGACTGAGATATCTCAGATGTCACAGATACCAGCACGTAGGGGGAGAGGTCACCTGAAAGATTTCCCACTTTCATGTGGTCCTGGGCAACCTGCTTTAGCTGACCCTGGTTTTGAGCAAGGGAGTTTGGACTAAACAATCTCCAGGGGTGCCATCCCACTTCAGCTGTTCTGTGCTTTTGTGGTTGTCATTACAGTATTTGTCCTTTAAAGTTATTTTACACGTGTCAGCCTGTTAACTTCCCAATCGTCAATAGGTGTCAATACGTTCTTTCCTTTACAGTATTTGTCCTTTAAAGTTATTTTACACGTGTCAGCCTGTTAACTTCCCAATCGTCAATAGGTGTCAATACGTTCTTTCCTAGAATCACACAGAATCCCAGAACGTTAGGGATTGGAAGGGACCTCCAAAGCTCATCCAGTCCAATCCCCCTGCCGGAGCAGGAACACCCAGATGAGGTTACACAGGAAGGCGTCCAGGCGGGTTTTGAACGTCTCCAGAGAAGGAGACTCCACAACCTCTCTGGACAGTAGTTAAGGATGGACTGAGATATCTCAGATGTCACAGATACCAGCACGTAGGGGGAGAGGTCACCTGAAAGATTTCCCACTTTCATGTGGTCCTGGGCAACCTGCTTTAGCTGACCCTGGTTTTGAGCAAGGGAGTTTGGACTAAACAATCTCCAGGGGTGCCATCCCACTTCAGCTGTTCTGTGCTTTTGTGGTTGTCATTACAGTATTTGTCCTTTAAAGTTATTTTACGCATATCAGCCTGGTAACTTCCCAATCGTCAATAGGTATCAATACGTTGTTTCCTAGAACTGGCTATTCAGGTAGACAGCAGGTAGTAGTTGATCTTTACTACCTACCTAGAGAAGTAACAAGGCATTTGACAGTCTTTGTCCTGTAAGTTACAAAACATTCATTTGAAAAACATTACTTTCTGCTCTTACAGGCATTTTGCAGTAGACCTCAGTGGTGCTGGAAATCCCCAGAAAGACTTTCTTTGACCTAAGCCATTTCTAGCAAATGTTCTTGATTTGTAAAAATGTTTGAAAAATAGATGATCCATGGCTGTCTTGTTTAGCAATGAAGAGATGACAGCCTCTGTGTGTGTGCTACCACCCTACAATTACTGTAACTACAACTACAGTAATTAACTACTATAAAGATGCCCATGTTAAGTTCTTGGCTTCTGCTCCTAAGTTTCCATCTGCTCAGATAAAAAAGAAGGTGCAAGAAAATGAGAGCCTGGCAGCTGAGCTGCCTGGATTCTCAGGGCTGGTACAGACAGAATTCCTCGGCACCTGTAGGCACCCTGTGTTGTGCATTGTTTGCTGTTTCATGATGAGAAGGCTAAGCAACAATCTAGCATCAAAAATTCAGGAAAAAGAATCCAGGGAAATTTAAAGCAAAACTGTTACAACATGCGTTATTAAAAAGGCATTACAAAAACATAGAAGTGAGTAAAACAAGGTCTCTTGGCTTCTTTTTCTGCCTTTCAGATGGTGACTGCTCATTGAAATAGTAGAGGACTGACTGAGAGTCTAAATTTCTCTACTTGACTGTTGCTGGTTTGCTGTCATTTAATATCAGCCTGTCTCCATTTTTCCTAGGCATAGATCCTTAAAGACAGTATTGTGGTACCAATGTAGTAGTGCTCTTGTAACTAATATAAGCAAAAAGCAGTAACTCTGTGGATGAAAGGTTCTGAGCATATTGCAAGGAACGATTATGGTAACAAGCCAACAAGTTTCTTCTTTTTCAGTAATTGCTGTTTCCAATTGAAGTTAATATTATTTCCTATTGGACTAAATTACAGACCTTCACTTGCAGAACTTGCCTGTTTCTTGAGGAAGGAGTTAGCTGGTGCTTTAACAAAGGCCACACTAAATAAAGACACAGTTTGGAGCTTTTGCTGTGCAGCAGCCAGGGCTGGCAGGTTGGTGGGGGTTTTGCTTTTATTGTTCCTGGTGTCTTTGTAACAGAGAGCTAAGAGCTGAGCTCTTCTGAAGAGTAAATGTTTCTGGGTATAATTTATGATAATAGCAACAATCATTCTTTCTCTTTGACCTTGTGGAGATTAGAAACTAAGCTTTCCCTGGGGGTAATCCTAGATTGGTATGTCTCTGCTTTCTTTCCCTTTTTAAAGGAGACCCTGGCAGTTTGCACCTCCTTGTCCTATACCTATGAGTGCACTTACTGCCACGACCTGCTGGTCACTTGTGAAGCTAAACTGTACAGTTTTCATTGCATGTTTTTGCAGTAAGTGCTGAACTGACTGTTTTAAAAAGCACGTCTCCTCTGCAAGACAAATCCTATTCAAATGAGTTACATGTCTGAGCTGATTCAGCTTTGTGGATTCTTCTGGAGCTAAGCAACCTTGTGTTGATACCATGCATGCTGGTCTAACGTGTTTGCTTAGAGAGGAAGGAGACTGAGCTGTGTTTTGCTCTTCCTGCTGTCAGTGTAAATCTGGAGTGATGCTGCCGAAAGGAGTCATTTCAGTCTGGAAAACTACTGGGAACTCCAGTTCCACTGAAGAGTTTGTACCTGAAGTTCTTTCTTCCATGCATTAAAAAGTCTATCATAATGGCTAGAGAATAGAGGAAGGAGGCAGAAGCTGTAAGTTTTTATTCCTAGGCTCGCTGGAAAACTCTCTGCCACTGTAAGGAACTCACTTAGGCATTCCTCACCTCTTCAGCTTCCTTCAGAAATCCAAAAGATCCTTCCAGAGAAACGTGGGGTTCTTGTGAGACAGGTGATCCAGAACTGCCTTTTCAGTAGGAAAGGATGAGTTGTCCGTGATGCAGTACTAGGAGATAGTTAAGCTATTTGAGAGGAATATAAGCACATTAGTGTGAAATTATAACAGGACTAATATAACCTGCTCAGAATGTATCTTCTTGTAATTATATTACTTCCAGCACCCAGACTGTGTGATTAAGAGTTATCTCTGTGCAGCACTGCACTGTGCCAGGTAGTGAGTGCTCAGTTCCCTGTTGTGGCTGCCAAATTCTTCAGGAAGGATCTCTCTGAAGAGTCAATGCATTAGAACATCATAGAAACATATGTTCCTTAAATGACTTTCCATCTGGGCATCTCATTCTTCCTTGTACAAGAAGTTACAATAGTTTAATTAACTCACTTTGGAACCCCTTGTAGTCTGGTAAACTCTGTGTTGAGACGCCCAATATGCTTAAGGGTAGGTGGCCAAACTAACTTAATCTGTACATGTAGAAAGGGCATTCGCCCCTGGATAGTGGTGTGCTATAGTTTTGGCTATGTACAGCTTTATGCACACGGTCAGGGCTCAGAGGTACCTTCTGTGAAGAAAGGCAATGAAAAACTAGTTCATTTCTCAGATAATTTTGTTTCTCCAGTTTTGTTTGAGGTAAAAACTCGGGGAAGAAAGAGATGTTTCCCGTGATTCATATTCATTTTATTGACTACTCTTCCTTTGTGTTCGTAATGCAGAGCACTGGGTGTTGACAGAGAAAGATTCATTCAAGCAAGAGGTAATGAAGCATAAAGCAAATGAAGATTTTGAACTATAATATTGTCCTCAACAATCTAATAAAAAATTATTGTGCACATTGCACTTGGTGTTAGAAGTGATGCATGCTTAACTTTGTCATTTTTAACATACCATTCATCGACGCTTCTGTGGTTTTAAATCTGCTTCCTGGCAGCAGAATTTTAACAGGGCTGAAAAGCAAAAATAGCCTTGTAATTTGGTATTGGAGACAAAAATTATTGTTTCGTCATGCTAGTCATTAGCTGAGTGGGTAGCTGGAGCTTGAAATTCCTCCATGTGCCTGTAGTAACCACAGTGCTGCACCCTCTGCTGTGGTCAAAGTGAAGCAGGTTGGACCTGTTGCAAGAACAGGTTTTAGCTGTGTATAATAAAACTCCATTCTCTTACCCCCACTAGAATGTGTATCTAATCTCTTAATATAAGATTGTTTAAGTGTGCCTCTTTAGAGAGAGATGGGGTAGCAGATAACCTTGATATGGAGAGAGCTGTATGACAGTTGGGTGTTTTTTAATCTACCTTCTAGCCTGTACGGCAGATGTTGTGGCTATAAAGAAACATTGCTTGTGTCTTACTCAGTCATTTGCAAACTCAGCGTAAAATCTGCAACGCTATAGTTCAGAGTGAATGAGAGATAAAACTTTGGTAGCATGACAAGTTGCTTTGTAGGAAAGTATTGCTTATGCTGCTGGCCTCCTGTTTGTGCTAGTAGTCTTTGCAACTGCATGCATGGTTGTGTCAAGATTTGAAGGTAAGTGCCTTTACATCTCTCATTTGCAAGATTATTGCTTAGGAAGATTCCCCCTACTTCTGGTGTAGAAATACATGTGTTTTGAGGAATGGCTGAAGTTACCTGCTAGGTTCTGCAATGCATTTGTGGATAATGTTGTCCTGGAGAAACTGGGAGAGCAGTTCAGTGAGGTAGCTTATGAACTGACAGCGTTTGAAGGACTTGAAACCAGACTTGCCAAAGTTTGTGGTATTTTGTCAACTATGGCTATTGTCTCCAGTACAAAAACTCATTATAATAGGAACTCTACAACTCTGACTTTAGGTCTATAGACCGTTTCCCAAGAGAAAGCACCACAGGTTTTATAGTTCAGTGGAGATGTCAGGAGACCACTAATATCCAAGGTGGCAAAATCTTCTTAGCTTAACTTTACGTGTATCCTGTCTGCATTGCTCTTGGTTAGACCAAACTGTTATCTGCTGAGAAATCTCCTGCAAGTATATATTGAGGTATTGCAACATAATACTATTATTCGAAATTCTCTAAAAGTTAATACGCTGTAACAGTCCAAGCAAGAGACCGTTCAGAAGCAGTGCTGGCAGGTCTAAGTAACAGTGCCGAGAGCAGAGTTAATAGCTGGAATTCGTGGCATCTGCTGAGAAGCACTACAGCTCCAAATGTTGAAATTCAATGTGTGTGTACTCTAAATTTAGGATATTTGGAAAAGGAAAGAATTTCAGCTTTACCAGTTAAGTCCACCTATCAGAACGCTATAGTTAAGCAGTTAATGTCTGCTCTTTGAAGTACTGCTTAGGTCCATTGATATCCCTTGATATGACCATGTCATCACCATATCATGGTGACAGAAGCATAAAAAGAGTTTAGAATTGGGAGATTTCACAATATTAAACACAAAATGGAAGAATGAGAGGATTTCTAGTCTGGCATAGAAGGACTGACTTCATTGCAATGGTTTTCTTTAAATTCAGGACACTTCTGTTGCTTATACTTCTCATATCTACACACTTGCATGGCAGTATTTATTTAATTACCGAAGGCAAAATGCATACATATAACTCACTATGCTTTCCAGTAAAAAACAGAAACACATTTATTCGCCACTGGTACCAAACATCTTTCGATAAAACAGAACTCTTTCTTCATCTCTGCACAGCAACTCTTCAATATTTTAAGGCAGAAACTGAGGAACAAAACAGAAGCTCTTTGAAGATATAGGTGAAATATGTTCATTGAGCAGCTTGCCAGCAGGGCCAAGTGATGTTCTCTTGCAAAAGAATAATTTTTAAAAATGCCACACTGACATCTATCTCATCCAGCAGTGATGTTACTCCTCCTTCTAATCTTTCATTAGTGACAGATTTTACTGTCTGACCTGGCACTGACTTTGAAGACTACTGCCTATTCATTCACAAATGCTACAGCCTGTGGGCTTGATTGCCTTTTATTCCAGAAAATGGACTTTTTCATTGTGACTGTTTTGTGAGACCTTCTGTGATTGTAATACAGCAGCCAGATCCTGGATTGTATAATTACACTATTGGGTGGAGTGGGTACCTGATTCTAGTGCATGCATTACATTATTGTACCTAAGAGAGCTCCAAAATCAGTTCTTTTCAACACACATATTGGTGTGTTCCTCATGCCTTCGTGCTAATTTAATATCTGGAACCTCTCAGATGCCAGGAATGTGAAAAGCCAAACCATTACATAGGTTTTTATTAAGAAAACACTGACGTCAGCATCAGGTGAGATTGACATTAAAGAAGGCCACGCTCGCAGTAGTGTGACGTGGCACAGAAGTGCAACGCCAATCAAGCAGTTAGAAAAACAGACATTTCACCAACTTTTTCTTAGTCCTAAAAATGCAGGAATCATCTTTTAGCCTTGAAATGTTTAGCCTCTAGGTACCATTATTTTGTGTTTGAAAAATTCTCTTTTGAAAGATTAATTAGGTTTTGGCTTGTGCTGCAAGGTAAATGAGAAACCTTCCCCTGTTAATTGTGAAAATCTTTTGCTTTGGTGAAAATTGTCTTTCTTTGGCTGAACAAACTTTTGCAGTTATAATTAATTAAATCATTTTCAGTATTCCAGAACTGCACAAAAATATTTATCTTTCTGGCTCTTTGTTCACACAGTTGTAACTCCAGAGCTTCGGGCAATTTTCGTCAGCATGGCAATGCTCTGCACTCAGGATTTTACAACTGGGCCCTGAAAGTTAGTTCTGCAATTGAATCTGGCAGATTGGTTTTGGCTTGAGAATCAGCATATGTTTTTAACATATGCATGTTGGCAAATCAGATTGAAGTCGTAACTAAGAGGCCTGTTATCTCAATCCTGCAAGCGCTTTTGGGAATTAAGTATAATGGGCAAAAAAATAATGAAGGAGGAGTCTCAGGACTGGATAGTGGAGAACCACACTGGCCCCAGGTAAATCTGCTTGCAGATAGCAAGGAGTTTTTTTTCGTTTGCCAACGTAGCTGCTGGAATGAACCGTAGGAGTTACCTCTTGGTTTTTCTACCCACAGGATCAAGGCTAATCCAAGAATAGCACACAGCCCATTCTGGCTCTCTGCCTGTGTTTATCTCTGCCAATCACATAGCAGGCTGTTACAGGCTCATTTCTTTAATGCGTGTAGTTTGTATTTGTGTCCTGCTCCAGAATGTGCCAGGGTTTTCCTTTGCAGTGGGAATTGTTGCATAATGCAGGATTTCCTCCATCGGTCCCCTTGATCCTGTATACGAGGCCTCCACGTGTCAGGCTGGCTCAGGGGGAACCAGCCATTTCTTAATTTCTGTTAGCCAGTGATGCTAATTTAAACAAAAACCAAAAAAGTAGTAGTATTTAAAACAAGGATATGAAGGGACTTACTGAGTCAGACAGTTTGAAGGACAGCCAGAAGTTTGAGGCAGTTTGTGACCTGCCATGTAACCCAGCACAAGCACATCTGGACTTTTAGAAACTTAAATTGTAAAAGCAAAAATACCAGCAGCGATTTGTGAGGGGCATGCGGATGCAAAACATCCTTTCTGTGGGTCTGGACAGGTCTGCGGGGCAGCAGCGAGGTGTGTTCCCACCACACCTGCCCAGCAGATGCAACCACTGCTTCCTTCAGAGCAACTGCTGTTAAAGGCCTGGGCCATGGTTAGATCTTGTCCAGAAAGCATTTTGTGCTTAGAGAATGGAAAGCTTGCAAACCAGGCTACTCTTCTTTTTATAAGAGCTGGGAAAGGCTTAACAGATCTGATGCAAATGACCCAGCCAGAGCCACTGTTGTGTGGTGGGAAAAGCCGGAGTCTTAGTGACGATGTGAGGGTGCTCTCGGCTGGTCCGAGATGGGATTTGAGACCCAGGTCCTTTGGAGGAGAGACCTGTAGAATTGACCTCTGCAAGTCTGGTGGTACAAGGTGACACACAAAGGTCACTGGCAAGACTCTGTCTAATAGGAGAATCAGCAAGTCAGTGCTCATGGTTACCTCTGATCTTCTTACAAGTGATTTAAACGTACAGCTGTATATTAATTGAGATCAAGACATAGGTCCAGAGTCACGCAAGAATAGTTCACCTCCCGGATTGTTTGGAGTAGTTTTCAGCTCATGAAGAGTTTTTGGATGTCAAGGAGTTGGGAAGAGCAGGAGGAGCACGGTCGGTGGTTTCCCTTCCTCTGTGTTTCCTCTGTTGAGGTGGCTACTGGCAGTGCCCATCGGGGATCAAACAGCTCTGTGTGCGTTGGGGGAGGCAGCTGGAAGTTGGTCACATCCTTGACTGCTGAACTACGGCCATATTGTTGTACTTAAACCAGTCGTGTATGTCTATCTGACTCTGATCATCAACTATTACACAATCTGAGTTGGTTTTAATTCTTTTCTGTTTGTCTAGAAACCAAGAGTCCCTTCTGCCACAGCATACAGATGTTACAAATATGTTTTTCCAAGGAGACACATGGCACATTCCAGAGCAGCACAACTACTTGTTTTCAGCCTGAAAATGGAATATTTTCCCCTGTTGTTAAAACAAAGTTTGTAAAATGGGATTATAATAAATAAACCACAGACTTTAGGGTCTTTTTTAAGATTCATAGTGAGTTCTAACGGTTGCTTCATGGGTTTTTTAGTGAATTTGAATTTATTTTTTCCTTTGATTTGCACTTAATGTGGAGTAAAACCTGTCTGATGCTGCACCTTATTTCTAAGTGTGGTTTGCAGAAGAGAGCGGAAAAAGTGGTATTTCTGTCTGTGGTTACTAGGATTGCTAAGAAGGATCAGAGCTGCCAGTTCTAGATTTAAACTATTCTTGTACCATTTTATATTCTGTAAGCAGAGGAAACTGTGAAGGCAGATTCAGATGAGAAAGGATCCAAATAAATATAATATTTTCCAGATGTTTCTCATTCTGCTAGTGTCTGACTGAAGGATAACTTGCTAAACTGTGCAAGTTGGTGTCTTAGTGTATCCAAGCCAAGACCTTAGTAACTTGATAATGATCCACTAAAATCTGAGAACTCTTATCTTCTAAGATATGAGCCAGTCACTGTTTTGACGGAAAGAAAACTTCCTTTTTGGGCCAGTTGGCTGTGATTAGATTTCTTCTTCCTTTTCTGGGAAGATCTGGGTCTGCTTTGAAAGACGTGGCATTTGTTGAGATGATCCCTGAATCAGATCCAGTGTGGTAATTCCTATCTTTTCTCTATAAATGTGGGAGGTTTTTGCAAATTCAGTACAGTATTTTGAATCTGAAAAGAGTGGCTCCTGACTTAAGCTGTTGTGTTTTGGAGTAAAGATTTTGTGTTTTTTCTAAATCGTAATTTCTGTTGTCGTTTTATTCACGTATAATTACATACTCAGAGATTTATTTCTTTTCCTGCAGCTTGAAGAGGAGTTTAGCATTTGAGAATCCAAACTGCAAATATGCCACTGTTTGCCACATCAACACGACATGATTTAGGTTTTGGATACTCTGTCTTGCCTCAGAGTCTTTCCCCTTCTTCAAATAATGAGACTTCACTGTTTTCTTTTTGACTCTCTTCCCATCCTTGGGGATTTTCCATCTTGGTATGAAGCTCAAACAACGTGTCGTCTTGTAGCCACCCTCCTACATGATTCACCATCTTGTTGCAAATTAGTCTTTTCCACTTTTTTTTCCCCTTACATAGTTCTGCTCGCTGTATCTGGGTCTCCCAGGACCCCTAACTGGAAGCTTTGAAAAGCTGTGAAAAAGCCTGTTTGGCTTAGTCAGCAATCACTCCCAGCATCTCTGCTTGTCACATTACTCCCTTCTCTGTGTGCACATGTGTATAATTATTTTAAGCTCATTCCTTACAAAGAAAAAAAAAAGGAAGGACAAGTGAGACTGAATTATAGCTTTTTATAACTGTTCTTAATTCATTTTGTTAGTGACTTTGAGATCTGTCATTTTAGGGTAAAATGGGACTGAACCATGGAGTTTGGTTCCAGCATTAAACACTAACATTAGCACACTGCACTGCACTGCAAGCCCTTCTTCTTTTTTTCAATCCTTAGCAAAAAAATCCAATGGTCTCTAAAGATTTGGCATTCTTCTCTGCGTGTAGCCGCTGTATAGTTTCAGTAAATCAAATATGGGGGAGTTATCATGGCATACCCTGCTCTGACCATAAGTATTCTGATATTAACACATGGTTTCAACGCTGAGGTTTGTATGTGTTTAAAGTGTTAGTGGATGAGAGGAAGGGAAAGCTTGTTCAGGCAAAGCATTGAGCAGAATATGGAAGAGGCTGGATGGGAGACTGTGCCATGTGTGTCTCAGGACCAGCTCAGGCTGCCAAGAGGGAGACAAATTTTGCCATTTTAACTGGCTTCCATTAGGACAGTATTTTCTTTCCTGCTTTAGAAGAAAGAGATTCTTGTTTAGAAGAACAGAGTTTTTCTTTCTTGATGTTGCTGTCACTGTTGGCTCACTCTTTGTTTTGCTGTAGCAAAAAAAGCACAGGAGGAGAAGGGAGGTCAGTGCAGGCAAAATGTCTGCTCCTTGCCACTCTCCTTCTTTCGCCAGCAATCTTCTCACTGGACCCAGGCAGGAGGGAGGAATTTGATAGCCTGGCTGTTTCTTCTGGGATGACCGACTGTTTTCACCTGAGATAGCAGGTGTTCCTCACCTGTGAAGTCAAGCTCCAAGTGTGTTGTCCTAGCACTCAATGCAGAGGAGGGATGACATAATTTTCTGTCTCCTGTGGAGGTCTTTCCTCTTTTGCATAGAATGAACTTCCCTCTGCCAAAAACGTCTTAGTCCCAGGGCTGATAAAAATCCTCAGAAGAGCCCGCTTTGGGGACTAGTTTCTTTGTGATGCAAGTGTTAACACTGCAAGTCTGTGATCCCACAGCATCTTCTCAAGGACTGCTGCACATGACCTCCACATGCCAGTCATGTCCTGTGCCATTCTAATCAAATGAGCATAGTACATAAAATGCTGACAGCACATGACCATATCAGACATTACTGCGATTCTTTACGAGGTGTATAGTAGATGAGCGGTGTCCCTTTTCCTTCCCACTGCTGTGTACTTCCCCAATTCACATGTGGCATCACTCGCAGATGACTTCATGGCAAGAAATTAAACAAAGCAATGGTGGCATTCTTCTCCACAGAAATCAGACTGTGTGTCCCTAGTTAACTACTGCTGTGAGTATGACAGTTTCCCGGGGCTGGATCACTTCACGTGCAGAATTTAATGAGCTGCCAAATGCTTCTAAATGTCAGAAAGACCAGAGGAAAATGCACGGTACAGAATATGGCACAGACAGAAATTCATAGACATAAATTAATTCTTTAGCTTGCAGCATCTCCCAGTTAATTTTCCATGAAGGTTTCTCCCCTTCCCCTCCTCCAGTGTTTTTCAGACTGTGAAATGATCAGTGTTTCCCTGGAGGCAGACAGACGCCCAGGTTAAGAGCCACAGGGTTGATAATTGCATTTCTTTTCTAGAAAATGAATAATTGCATTTATTTTCTTAGTGCACTGCGACCCAATGTTGGCATTTCATTCCGTTGAACTATATCTCTTCCTTTCTGCCCAGGTCATGCGATAATACTGCTTATCTGATGGAGTGTCAGTGAGCAGAGTAAAATGGAGCTGCTCCTGTGAGCACTCCCATGTGGACAGTATGAAGAATGGAAATAGTTGGGCAAAAGAAGTGTGTGTGTCTCGGGGCAGCAGAGGAAGAATAGAAAGCCCATCCTCAAGCTAGAAATTTTCAAGAGAAGTAAAGCTTTTACAGCAAAACAGAAATTGAAGTCATTATAGTCACTCCTGATGGAATAATGATTTCTCCAACTCGCACAGCAATGCGAGTGATGGAGTTGGGACAAATTAGGATACGGTATGAGGAAAACATTCTGACATTTCATTTTGCAGTCCAAAGTCTGCTGTCCTTCAGGCACAGGGTAGCTAGGTAGTCTGTCAAGCTGTGAGGTTTAAAGCCTTTGGAAAAATCTGTTGAGAATAAAAAAATAAACAACCACAAAATCTCTCTCCTTCCCATTCCTCCCAAACCAGGTTTTCCACATTCAAGGTCTGCTTGTGCATAAAAGCCATTTATAACCCTGGCACACGTGAATTTTTCAGAGAATGGAAATTTCTCCATGATACGTGCTATTTCTGGTGCAGACTTGATGTGATTTTTCTGTTGGCTAACCAGTCTCCTGATGTCCAGTGCCATGTGTAACTGTCACCAAGGTTTGGTACCTGAGAAGATGCTCAGGACTGTGCTGGATGGACTCAGCAGAGTTCCCAGCACGAAAGCATCAGGGAAGCTGTGATGTGGCCTAAATAGCTTATCTGCCTCAAAAAGTGGTAGATATAATCACTTGTAAGATGAGTTTTTCCATTGCTCCTGAGGTGTTCACTCCATCTAACTTTGAGTATTTAATTCTGGTGCTTTTAGCCCACCTACCCTACCTCTCTGTCCTCCCCACATCTCGGGAATTTTGAATCCTATACTAGAGAATCTGCTGAGTACATAGAAGGTCTAGGTAGTTAATTTAGGCTCCTCCCTTAAGTGCCTGAATTTAAAAGGTATAAGTGCCTCTGTTGCACCCAGATAAGGGTTGAAGTTCTCTGGAACAGATTGCTGAAAGGCATCTCCCAAATGCCTGTTGATGATGGCTGCTCTTCCCTTAGGGAAATCAGTCAACCTTGAATTGGCTGTGCTGGAGGAATTCATCCCATCCCATGTGTCTGGGACCTGTTAGAAAGCCTAAACACAGAATCACAGAATCCCAGAACGTTAGGGGTTGGAAGGGACCTCAAAAGATCATCTAGTCCAATCCCCCTGCTGGAGCAGGAACACCTAGATGAGGCTGGGGGATTCAAGCTGGACTTCCAGAAAGTCTTTCAGCTGGTGAGCTACTGGGTAATTTTCAAAGTGATGAATGTAGCAGCCCTGAAAACTTGGTTGTTTGATGTAGAAGTAAACTGGTAAAAGCAGTAAGCAGATGTCTTGTTAAAAACACCCTTACATTGGCAATCCATGTGACCTGGATCAGGACCCCTGATTTTGTAGATGCTGCTTTGCTACTCAGAAGAAGAGAAGGAGCAGAGGGAAAAGCAGTGCACGTGTTTGTGAAGAGATAATGGTAGCGTTTTAGAGCATACCTTGCAACCAGGAAAATGGAAACAGATGGCACATATTTTACAGAGTGGGAAAAACACCCTCAAGGATGTTCACAGTCGTACAAAGGGAGTTCTGCTTGCAAATCCCATTATTGATAAACGGCTTCTAACGGGATTGGTGCTGCTTACTCTTACTGTGCTCGCATATGTGCGCACACACATACATGCACAGCTTTGAAAATGCCTTTCATGAGTTCAGCTGCTTTCATTAATGCCAAGATAATTTCATATTTTCTGATATGTATCTCTCTTTCTCTGAACTTTTTAAAGGAATTGGTAGCTTCTCCCCTCAGTTATTTTCTTTTGAATGCTTAAATGAAAAGGGATTTTTTTCCAGCATTAATAAATTCATTACTGGAGATGGGGAAGGTGTTTTCAATTGCAGTTGGCAGTTCAGAGCCTTCCACCAGGGTGGCAGGTATCTCTGGGGAAAAATACTGCCAAGCAAACAATAGATCAGTCTGGCTGGATATTGAGAGGATAGGTGAGATATGTTGTGTATGAGAGTATTATGGTGCCCATATTTTATTGTGTAATCTCAGTACTGTATTCATTCTTATAGCAGGACTAAAGGGGGCCTCTTCATAAGCTAGTCCAAATTGGCTGTTGTTGCTCTTGTTATTACCTTATTTATATTCCTTTATTGCCTTGCAACCCTTCGTAGAGAGCAAAACCTCAGTGTTGGATGCTGTACAAATTACAAATGGATAGATTGCTTTTCCACAGATTGCTTATAATTTAAGTAATGTTATACATTTATTCTTGCACAGAGATGTCTCCATGTTAGTTGTTATCTTTCTGGTTCTACTCATTCCTGCCTAGCAAGACAGTTCACATTAAAACACGGCTGCATCAGTTCTGATTGCAGTTCTACTGCAATCCAGAGGAGCAGTTGTGCAAAAATGAGCTCTGCATGTAAGAACTGTAGGATGTGAAAAGCCATTGGATAGTGCTAATTAATGTAAAGATCAATGGAACTGACACTGAATTAACCTGGTTGAATTGAAGTTTCAAGTAATCAAAATAATTTTAAGTGTTCCTAAGGGTGCAGTGAAGCAGCCTGTACATGCGGATTATTTAGGACAGACACAATTATTATATCAGCTGCACCCCTGAGATTCGAGCCCTTCTGTTCCAAAACAAAGCATTGCCCACCTGAGCTAGGGGGGGCCTGACCTATAGCTAATTATAGAGAAGTAGGTCCCTTATATCCAGTCTGGCCCTGTTTCCCACAGGGTAAAATGTATTGCACGAAACCAGCATGTCCTGGCATGACCCCATTTTGGGTAAGAAGCAGTTCAGATAACCAAGGCTGAGTAGTTCCTGTTCCTTCCACCTGCTGGGACCTGCCAGTCTTGCTGAGCACAGGGACAGAGTAGGTCTCCACAGGTGGCTTTTATCGGTGCCAGCCTCCCACAAGCACGCCCAGGACGCGATGGAAGTGTGCTTTTGCATCTTGGTACAAGATAGCAGGCCGATGTTAACAATTATGGACTATTTTTCCTTGTTTGCCCAGACCCTTCATGCTTCTGCCGCCGCTGATGGAGTGGATGAGAGTGGCCATCACCTACGCTGAGCACCGGCGCAGCTTAACTGTGGACAGTGACGATATCAGGCAGACGGCCAGACTGCTCTTACCTGGACTGGACTGCGAGCCCCGGCAGCTGAAGTAGGTGGTTAAAGTTTAGAAGCAGCTAAAGTAATCATAACTTCTCACAATATTATTTTTACCATATTTCATGGGAGCCAGATCACAAACTACTATACAGGTGATACGTGTTTAACCTTTTGGTACTCCAAGAGATAACAAAACTTTGGCCAGACACTGCAGGTGGGCTGGACAGACTTTGTCTTGGCAAAAGTTATGGAGGAAGAATGAGACAGAGAAGGACTGATACACAAGTATTTGGGATTTTTATGTCTTAATCTCATTTACAAGATTATTCTTTGCTTTTTGAGACAGCATGATGAAAAGTATCAGTACCTTTTAAATTTTTCCTCTCACATATATATTAACCAGGGATTTATAATCAGTTTGGTTCATTAGCATGTCATAGGTATTTTATTCGGCTTTGTAGTCCTTTAAGTTGCTGTCATTAGCACTGGTTTTGATATCAGTGTTACATCTGGAACTTTAGTACAAAGTATATTCTTATTTCTTGAGTGAATTTTGTCTTCTATGTAACTTTGGGTTAAATGACTGGGCGGGACACATTAATAACAATAAATAATACTTTTATCATGCTCTTAAGCGATGAAATGATCACCTGAAAAGCTAAAAATACACCATTAACTCTTAGAATTCTTTTTCATGAATAATGAAAGCAGCAAGAGGCTTTTAATCAGGAGTCCTGCATATGTGTTTGTTGCTTTTTACCTTTTCCTTCTGGCAGCCAAAAAGGCTCTTGGTTTGCTACACCTTTGTCTCCCCATTTGTGAATTGGAAGGTAGGACTTATTACCCACAAAATGTAACGTGAAGCTAAATTAGCTGGTGAGTATGGTGGTGCAATGAGATGACCGAATGTTGTGTTGGCTGCGCTGACTCCTCATCTTATCCCTGATTTTCTCCTGAGAAGTGGTCCCCAACCAGCTGAGAGTGCTGCCAGTCTTTTTAAAAGGGAAGCTAAACAGGTGATCTCTGGCAATTATTTCAACTCCTTAGCTTCAGACTGTAAGGGGGCCGCTGAGCTTGGACTTGGCGTCCACAAAGCAGCGTTGTATGCTTAGTCCTGGAACACTTTTCTCTTCCCTTTTCTCTGCCAGTGTACTTGTGCTTTGTGTCAATTAAAGCACATGCTGCTCTGGCTTACGTGTGGCTGGTAGGTGCTAGTGTAGGCAACTTAATGTGAGACAAACTAATTTACATATGTGCCTAATGCTTGCCGAAACGTTTCATGTTCTTTGATGAACAATACTGGAGGAAACTAATCTAATCACTTCCAGTCAGTATCATGGTTTTTCTTTCATTCTCTCCTTTAGAAAGGTTTTTTAATTTTAAAACTGAACCCTAACCTTCTGCTTCAAAGGCATCTCACCCTATCTCTGCACTGGCTTTTTTGTGCACATTAACATACAAAACACAGGTGGTTCCTTACTTTATAGATGATATATCTTAAAATAAAACCAAACAAAAAAAACGAGGGTAGGGCTTTGGGTGTCTAATTTTGCTGCTAATGTGAGATAAAAGGAAACAGCCTTTGTGAAAATGGGGTTCATCTCATTAACTTCAAACTGAAGCCTTAATGACACAGCTATGAACTGAAGGTCTCGACAGAAACCCAGGAGGTCCAAAATAATGTAAGCAATAAATAAAAGTGATATAAAAGTAGATATAAAGGGTCTCAGCCACACTATGTGGGATAGTCAGGCATAGGATAATTCAGTTGCTGGGTTGTTAAGGGTGAGCAGTACTGGCCCAACGTTCGAAGCTTTTATCCGGTTTGTTGTTACTACAGAAAGAGTGGCAATTCTGTAAGAAAATTAAGATCCTTTCACACCTTTTACCTCACCAAACTATTCCTCCATAGACATGAAGCCAGTGTGCATCCCCTGCCGGTGAAACTGCCTCTGCTTTAAAGTAGCACATGTCGTCTTTGTAGTGGAGGACAAAAATCAAAGTTAAGCTTGATCAGGTCTTTGTTCTGAACTGTCTTGCCTCACTGTTATTTTCAGAGGTCTAAGGATGTTCTGTGATGTATGGCATGAAAGAAAGAGCATTGTTTCTTTGCTGTATGGAAGATTTAAACTAACAGAAAAAAAATAAAACATGAGGAGAGCAGTGCCTCATTTCAAGTGCCCATTATATGATCCTTCAAAGCAGCCATTTGTATCTAGCCATTACAGCACATTTAGGGGAAAAGGCAGTCTTGGAACTGAAGCCAAATTTATCCCTGGCTTGCTGTGTGACCGTAGGCAAATTGCAACTGATGATGCACAGGCTAAGTCATACTTGCAGTGGTGATGCATCAGGTAGGTATGTTGAAATCCCCGAAAGAGAAGTTTTGCAGAAGAACAAAGTATAATTAGTATAACCTGAAATTCAGACCTCTAATATCTATTCTTTGACACAGACTGCTTAGACAGTACAGTCTTCCACAACAACTGTTGTTGTTTTAGTGGATGAAGACTTCTCATACGATGCTTTCAGTTTATGTTTGCCAGACAGTTTGTGAACATCTTCAGTACTTGCCTGATACTGGTTAAATGATGATATAAGTGGGGAAATGCTAGATTGCAGAGAACTCTCTCTCTTTTCCACCTACTTAAATATAAATGTTGGGATTTTAATATTAAGTTACTATCACGTACTGCTTTTAAAATTTTTTCCTCACTGCAGACCAAGCTTAAATCACTCACTACCAGTACTTACAGTAGTCATAGTTACTGCTTATGAAATCCAAAGAGCATACCAGGCTCCTGCTCCCTCTTCAAGCTACCACTTCCCGAACTGGGACCTCAAGCCCTATCCCATTCTCTTGGCTCTGTCTTCTCGATGTCTCTCAGTCCCTGATGTCTCTTGGTCCACCTTCAGTTCTTCAGTTTATCCCCTGGGCACAGCTGGGCATACGTGGGAGCTGCTATCTGGGCAATGCAGGATCACAAACTTTACCCTAGGAAGCGTGCAAGAGTTTGCCTCTCTTCTCCACAGGATAACAACTCACACATGGCAAACCTGCTGTGTTTACAGCTGCTGCACAGCAGTTGTGCGTGTGTGAGCTCTTTTCCCCTGGCTCTGGTAAGATCCTCTAACTTTTATCACACACTAAAAGAAAAAGCTACTTTGCGACTATCGTAGACAGAGCACGCTGTCAAACTCCTGCTACAGAACAGCAAACGTACAGTAACTCTTGCATGGGCTGAGCCTGCAGGTCCCCCAGGAGTAAAGTTCACAAATTATAACTTCAAATTCTGGCACCTGAGCTGGCTTCTTGACAGCTCTGCACCAAGAACTACAGCCCACCTTTTTGCCGGGTCTCTCTTGACAGCTCTGTGAAACTGCTGTGTTTTGCTGTTCCCTCTGCAGGGCTTATTGGTGAATTGTCCTCCCACCACCCTTGCTCCAGCAGGGCCTGTAAATAGCACTGGGGGGAATCTTGCCCATTAGCAAAACAGAAACAATGTGCAATGACAGGTGCCATCCCTTCAAAAGCTTCTATTTGCTGAGGTTCACTGGATTTCAAGTGATGTCATTTTATTTCCCTTTTTTCATCGGATTCTTCTTCTTCTCATTATTATTGTATAAAGTCATTGCATCATATTCTACATAATATTGTAGCATCATGATACTGTACCAGTTGCTTTAGTAGAATAAGGTTATTAATTGACAATCATAGCTCTCAGATTTATATATATCCAGCATTAAGCCTTTTGCCTTACTGTCCTCTTGTGCTCTGTACTGTATGTGTCCTTATCTAGTCTCTGGGTGCTGCTTGTTTTCTGATGAAGTCTTTGTTCTCAGCTGCCTCAGAGACATATTTTATTGGCAGATGTAACTCTGAGGAGCTAGTGGTCACAGGGCTGTCTCTTTGCTTCCCTGCTGATGGTTCCCCAAATTGTACCCTGATGTAGTTTCTCTCTGAAAGCAGCTGGGCTGAGATGCTGGTTTCCCCTCCACAATGTGACCGGTCAGCAGGCTGTGCAGGGGTCTTTAACTCAATGTACTGTTCATAACATCTGCTCGCCCTTTGTCATCCACCATCAGTGCAAGTTCAGACACATTAAAAAATGGCCAGCTGAATTAAAAGGTGAATAAGATTCATCTTGAGTCTTGTATGTGAAGTGATGAGTGTTTTGCTTATCTGGCAGGCCATACAGAGTTTCCAGAAGAGGTTAGCCTTGCTGAAAGAGTCTCATTTTTCAAAGGAACTTGGCAGGCCGATATCTCACTCACTGAGAGTTTGCACAAGAGCCCGTGCTGAAAACCAGACAACCAGTAGAGAAGGCATTCACCCCGAAATAACATCAAAGGGCTGATGGTGTCAATGCCCAGCTGAGATAGGAAACACCTCCAATTTGGCCATGTTTCTTGAGTGGAGGAGATACACTTCCAGGCTTGGAATTCAGAAGTCTCTGAGCAGAAAACCAGAGGATTTACAGTAATCCTTGGGCTCCTTCCAAATGAGATAAAGGTCATTTGATAGTCATCTAAGGATTTAATAGAACCTCATAGAAATGTTAACATACTTCCTTTTATTGAGGTGTTGGAAAAATTGTTGAGAATGTTCCACTACCTAAATTTGACTTTTATTTCCTATTTAAAAAAATTCTTTTCCAGAAAAGAATAAGGATCATTATCTTCTTTCAGAAATGTCTTTTATTTCAAAATAATAGCTAGGCTGGTAGACAGACAAGAACTACTCTGGTATTTTATTATATACACTTTCTCTCCACCTCTTTCTCCTCCTTGCAGTATGTTTTTGTGTACATCTGATGGACTGGCCCCATAGCAATCAGTAAAATAGAAATATATCCAAAATATACAGAGCTCATTATTTAAAGCATGTGGGTTTGGTGGGATTTTTATGTGAGAAGCGGAACTAAGGAAACCTCTTTGCTGCAGGTTTGCAGCCCGTGACACCGGTCCCACCACAATAACCTCGCTGCTGCAAGTAACCCCGGTTGCTCGGTACCTGCTATAGTTTGGGCATATTCCAGCATCCCCTTCCCGTTTTGCTGGATAAGATGTAGCAGCAGCAGTGCCTGATCCGGAGCTACCCTTGTAGTGAGGGGCTGGGGCAGAAAATCCCCTTTTTGGCAAGGAATGCAGATTTCTTTCTGCCTTTCCCTTGGAGGAAGGCACCAGTGAAGTTCCTCTACTTGGACACTGTCTTTTGAAAGTTCTTTCAGTGTTTACATGACCATCCTGTCTTTCTCTAAGAACTAAACCTTCCATCTCCAGTACGAGCCAGATTTTTCAGAAATTGTTACACAGTGGGGAAGGTATGCAGTAGGTAAAACCATGGAAATTCATTAGCCTGATTTCTTAGGAGACTGGGATTAAAAAAAAAGAAAAAAAAATTCAGAAATCTTCTTGTTCTTCACAGGCCTGAATGCTGCTTTAGTTCCTTCCGGAGACTGGATGCGAAGGCTGCTACTGAAAAATTCCAGCAGGATCTGGGTTTCCGAATGCTGAACTGTGGAAGGACAGATCTGATCAACCAAGCTATCGATTCACTGGGACCTGACGGGGTTAACACCATGGATGATCAGGTATGCCATATAACCAGACACACAAACATTTCTTTGCATGAACAAATTCCATGAGGCAACTCAGTACATGAGATCGTGTTAGTTGCCTCTCCGAGCCTTTTCTAATTCTAGCTTTTGTTTTAGTCTGCAGATGTATCCCTTAAAAAAAACCCAACACAACAACCCCAAAAAGCCAGTCAAAGCCTAGAGTGAATTGTTTCTTTATCAGCTGGAATGTAGGTCTGTTGCTTGGATGGTCTGTCTCAGACGCTGACAGAAGATAGGTTAATATGCTGGCTGCGATTGGAAAGTCTGATGCTGTCTTAAATGCTAAGACAATGTCAAAACAAAGTGGTTTTTACCAGTGACACTCTCTTCTGGTTCAACAGCCCAGATCCAGTCTGGGTCAGTGATGAGTGACCAAAAGGTGTTACTGTCTGATGGCTTTCAGGCGTGAAGCGAGTTCTGTGTCCTCAGTACAGCCTGGCATATGAGAAACCACACCAAGAACCCTTGCAGCACTGGTTTCAGTTGCTATTAGCTTTGTTGAAAGTCCATCATGCTGATGTATTGATTTTTTTTTTTCAATTTTACCTGTTCACTGCTCAACTACATTGAACCACGGGGATTTGGTGGTCTGGGGAGCCTTCAGCTGCTTCTGCTTGTGCTGTCAGTCTCATCAAGTAACAGCAGAATCTGTTCTCTAGGGCATCATTCAGTGCATTGAATTAGCTTTTAATTTAAAAAAAAAATCTCTCCCAAATAAACACTCATTATAGCTGTCACAGCAATGAGAATGAGCTGTCATGTCTTAGAAACAACAGGAAATTTAGCAGTAGGAAGGATTTACATTCAAGTAGAGAGGTTTTCTCACAGACAGCATTTTACTGCAGTAGCATTTCAGGCCAAATTGTGAAACTGGCACATCTTCCATGGTACTGCCCACCATTGTGCAGTTTTAAAGGAAGTGTGAATGTGTACACAAATAGGAGCAGAAACAACTCCTGCACAAGCTTATATCTAGGAATGTAGTTGCCTTGTTTACATATCCAATACAAGGAGCTTTGTGGTCACAGAAGTGGGGTATCACATCACAGGTGCCCTTGATATTAACTTTATTAAAGTGGCAAAGGGCGCAGATTTATATTATGATCGTCTGCCACTTCCTGGTTTTTTTCATAACTTTTTGCAATTCCATTTTACGTAGCCCTGAGGCCTTTTGTTGTCTCAAAGCAGATTTATTTTGCATTGTGAACCTCTCCATCCCACCACCAAAGACACTGGTGCCATCACTGGAGGATATTTTTTACCTCTCTTCAGCCAGCAAACTGGGAGCTGTTTGGCTTTTTATACCCTGTAGGAAACTCATTGGAAAGTATGAGGAGTTTCTGCTGTCACTTATTTATGATCTCATTGTCATCCTGTTGAGGCCATCCTCTACCCACTCCTACTGTGAGCAGGGGGATCGTAGCACGCTGGCGGCTCTGTCTTCTTCGCAGAATGCTCCCACGTCTCAGGGTTTTGGCATTGATCGAGGAGGGCAAGACAGGCGTCCTCTGGAGACACTGCTGCTCTGAAATTCCCCACTTCAGTGATTCTGAAGCAACTCATCTCTGCAGCTAAGCAAGGGTGTGCCACTGTGCTACCAGTCACAGACGGTCACTCTAGCAGTGACTCTGCCATAGCTGCAAAATGAAACCAAATCTGAACTTTGCAGCTAGCTTGTTGTGCCCTTTCTGTGAAGGAATAAGTCAAAGCCAATGTACTCAGACTTGGGAAAGCTGACTTAGGCGTGGCAACAGAAAGCAGGTCTCTGTCCTGTCATAGGATAGAACATTAAACACTGGCATCTGATAAGCTCAGTTCATGTATCTGCATTTCTTTTGGTCACGGTGAGTCTTCTTAACACACTGCACAGTAGGCAGGCACCTCTCAGGCATTGCAGACCAGCGTGACCATCTCTCACCTCGCAAGTACAGCAAAAGTTCTGTTGCAAATCCTACAGTAGACAGAACTGTTGGACTAATTCAGTGCATAGTCTCTAGATCCAGGTTCAGATTTTCACCATTCCCAGGATGTGGGAATGTCCAGTGCTGAGGGGTGTGTTCAGACCCGCTTCTACATGTACACGTGTTGAGATGTTTTTAGAGAGAGGAAGACAACTCAGAACATATCTTCAGAAACTTGAGTTTTGAGCAGGACCCTGTATTCACTTCTAGTGGGGACCAAGCAGCACTCTGGTTTCACAGGGTTTGAGGTGTTTAGGAAAACAATCTCTTCATATTTTGCATACTGAGGAACAAGCAGGGAATGCAAAACTGATACTATAAATAATAATTAAAAAGTACCTGCAGACCTGAGTTTTGAACTCTCAGTGATGTTTCCTTGTCTATAACAAGAATGGAGCCTCCCAAGTCCCCCAGAAACCAAACTCAGAACATCTTTGCAAAGATGTAACTGCCTGAAATGGAGGAAGGTTGGAATTGTGGCTGTTCTGAAAAGATGCCTTTGCAGATACAAGATCAGAAGTCCTCAGTGTGAGATGTAATTCTGTTTTATGATTCATGTCCCTCTCTAAAGATGAAGCTGTGTTATTACACAATGAGCTGCCTGTGAAAAATTCAAATGCTCACAATAATTAAGGGGGGGGAACTGTAGTGAATGGATTTTAGTAGGCCATTTCCTTTCTGTCCTTGGCTACTTCTGGAATGAACGGTAAGTAAGGCTCATTTCTCTCATAATTCATCTCTGAGCTGTCATGGTTTGCTGGTTAAGTAGAGAGGTAGAGATTTATGGGACTGAAATGCTGAAATATTGTGGCAAATAGGATTTTAGCAATGGGGATAAGTTGCCAAATAAATTCTTCTTGTGTATTTCTGTGTTGTTTTCTGCTTTCAGTTCATCTGGCTACAAATGAACCAAGAAATGGTATTTCTTTTTTGGCAGCCTTGAGAAAGCTCAAGAACTGTGGACAATGCACGGCTGGGATTTTCAGTGATCCCTTTTGTATTCTTGCCCCCTGATGTTTTGTCAACATCACTCTCCAAGACTCTAGTGCATTGTGCCCACACTGTGTAGAAACCAAAACTGTTTTGAACGTCTGCGTGTGTCGTGCACACTTGCACACGTGCGCACACACCCTCTGCGTTGAGATCTAAACTCACTGTGTCCATGACAGTTTCACTGTTAATGGGTATAGAAAGAAAACTCCTTTTTTTCTTCTTCCTGAAGGGTATGACCCCACTAATGTATGCCTGTGCTGCTGGAGACGAAGCCATGGTCCAAATGCTTATAGATGCTGGAGCAAATTTAGATATACCGGTGAGTAATAGAGGACCCTTTCCCCATAATTATTCATCTGTAAACTAACAAGAGCAGTTATGAAATCTCTCCTAGCAACTGAAGGCTTCATTTCTGGAAGCTTCTGAGCAAGGCATTTCTTTCAGAAATCACTGCTTCGGGGATTTGGGAGGGAGAAGAAAACCTTCAAAACCTCTCGGAGCGCTCAGTGGCTCCAATTATGATTGGCATTGGCAAGTCTAATAGGCATGGTGGGGGTAGAGGGGCCTCCCTTCTGAAAGAGCTGCCACTAGGAGAAACCAATAAGCCCATTAAAAAGGCCCAGGGGACTGGACAGAGTGACTTGTGCTGGCTGGCAGTGTTCTCTAAATGGCATAAGTTACCATTCCCTAGGGTTGTCACTTACGAAGAAAAAAGCCAGTTATGTACAAGCCTAAAGATTATGGCAGACACAGACTGCAGTGGTGAATAACTACCTGGTTCCGCTCTCCCAGGTTCCCAGTACCTCTCCCCGATACCCTTCAGTCCATCCCGACAGCCGGCACTGGACTGCTCTCACCTTTGCTGTGTTACACGGGCACATCTCTGTTGTTCAGGTAAGCAGAGGAAATCTCGCGGTCGGGAATCTTTCCAGGAGGCGCAGAGGGACTGCGGTGCAGCGCTGTGAGCTGGGTGCTGGGCACCCCTCGCTGGCATGGCTCCATCACGGGCTCCACGTGCCGTTTAATGGAAGCCAGTGAAAAATGGCATGTTTTGACAATTAGGAGAATGCCAACTGGTGCTTTTCTTGGAGAACTGTGAATTGCTGACATAATTCTTTGCAAGGGCTTGATAAACAAAACACAGCGTTTCCTTATTTTTCTTTGGTTTCGGTATTGGTCCAGGGCTTACCACTTCCAGAACAATGTTGCACCATCATTTTTCTGGTATTTAGATAAACTAGTGCTTCATGTGGAGTGGTTACAGGTAGACTGCTTGATCAGGATGCTTTCTGACATTGCATGTTAATTGGTTTATATGTTTACATGTGCAAAAATTAGGTGTATGCTGATTTCTGCTCTAATGGTAGCAAATAATATGTAACTTCCTTTATGATCCTTGAGAATTGCATGAACAGGACTTCAGCTGCTGTGAGAGTTGAGCCTCTCACATCCTCCCCACTCCCTTTTCTGAGGAATGAAAGCAGGGGCAGCTAAATGGGGTGGAGTCCTGCAAATCCTACCCCAACTTCAAGAGGAATTCAAAACTGATCAGAGCAGATAGTCAATTGCTGGTGAATTTAATTTACCTTCTGCTCAAAGGTGGGAGGGGGGGAGATGCAAGCAAATGGAGGCTGCACACACTCATTTTTTGTTTGTGTACATCAGTAAATAATTACAAAGATTAAATTCTACCTGGCAATCATCAGGGCAGCCCCTTTGGTATTACAAAGGTTGGACAGCCTTAATTTATGTGGGAGGTAAGAGCATGATTCTCCCAGGAGATGTAGCCAAGTATATCGCAGCTCCTGTTGGACTGCAGTAGCCACAATGTTTGTTTGGGGGTTTTTTTTTGGTTAAAACTTCTAAAGATTACTTTTTCTTTTCATTTGGCATCTATTTTTAAAAGAGTAGATGTCCGTTTTTGCTAAAGTCTGTGTATAGAATTGCCTTTTCAGTTAATTCTTGCAGTCCTTGCCATGGAATAGGTGTCATCTCAAGAAAGAAATGAACCAGTAGTTGTGGTCTGCAAAAAGTTTTATTATAAAAATGTGAATGCATATGCTGTTTGTGCTCATCACTAACTGGGGATGCCTGAAACTGTTAAGTCGTGGCCATGTTCTAGGACAGTCAGCTGGACTCGTATACCCAGTGGAGGAACCTCTGCTGGTGACACACGCATGGGCGAGGGGCAGCACCCACCGGTCTGCGCCTGCAAGCGGTGCTCTGGGTGCCCCGATGCTGCCTGCCAGCCCTGTCTGGCCATGAAAGGTCTCCATCATCTCGTAGCCTTCTCCCCTTTATCTGGGAGAGGGGTAATTTCCCTTGTGAGCAGCTCAGTTCAATGAAAGCCAGTTCTGTGAGTGGCAAATCGCCACAGCTGCCAGGGCCTCCTTACGCAGGCTCCAAGAGGTATGTTTGGCCCGCAGGGCTAATTCCCTGGAGGAGCCTTGTTTCCTGAGCACAGCATGAAACTAAATAAGATGGACTTCCTTCCTCTGATTGCAGAGCACCTTGGAGTTGGGAAATTACAATTGCAAAACCATGTTCATAAAGGAGATTTAAATAACTAACTAAATACAAATAGGTGATGTTCTCCAACCTGCCAGCTGAGCACCTTTCCAGCACAAACTCACTATTGAAAGTACAGTAAAGCAAAAGAAAATAAGAAAACTCTAACTTGACATTCACGTGGAGACTTTAGCCCTAAGCTGAGCAAGGAAATGCAAGATAAGTTTGCCCTGTAATAGCTCCTTTGCTTTAGCCTTTGAGATGGTCCACTTTTGTGCCTGCTCTCTTCACTGTGAATCTACTGGGTTTCCTTTCTCACACACAGCCTCTTGTGTCTTGTCTTTCTGAAGCGCTCTATTCTCAACTCCTTGTCTTTCATGTGTCTCTTGCAGCTGCTCTTGGATGCTGGTGCCCATGTGGAGGGCTCTGCTGTTAACAGTGGTGAAGACAACTATGCTGAGACACCGCTGCAGCTGGCTTCAGCCGCAGGTAAGCTCAGTGCAGCCTCAGAATAACCACAACCACTTCATGCTGGTGCCTGTAAAACACATTAGGAGTCACTTCGTACTCAAAGGTACTGTGGGTACAGTAAAGATATCAAATGGGGAGCACAGAGAGCTGGATACTAAAAAATCAGCTTTTTTTTTCATTTCTAAACCAGTAGTAGGAATCCTGTCTGGTTGGCATCGACCAACAGCTGTCGTCATGTGGCAAGAGCTTGATGGGCACGACATGAGTGTCTGCTTTTGCAACTAGTCCCAACACTTACCTCCTGCCTGCAGCCTCTGTAGTCAAGCTGACTGAAACAACTCCTTTGCACAGGGCACTGTCAAGAAACATTAACCAGCTACTGTCTAGTCTAGGCACATCTTGGATCTAAATAACTTCCAGATGTACAAATTAACAAGTTTAAATTCAGCCTGGGGAAAAATAACTGCTGTAAAAAGAAATTCGTTTTATTAATTAATTAAATACAAGTAAAAATCTGCATTTCTTCTACCTGTCTTGAGAAGAGTTCAGCATTCCGTGAACAAGTCTGTGCTAGCCTAAAAGTCGTCATCGGTTTTCAACACTTTTCATGTCCAACTGTTTTTACTTATTTTCCTTCATTTCTTTCTGCTTCATTTTTTGTATATTTATGAGGATGAGTCTCTGGCTTGCTCTGCACCAAACTTTATTGAGGGAATAAAAAAAACAGCCTCCTCCCCTCATTGTGCTGGGTCTCTTGCCACCACTCACTTCTACATCTAAAGGAAAGGAGGCCTGGCTGAACGTTGCCTGCACCGATAGACTCATCTGGTTAAACTGGTTGTAGACGTCTCTGCTGGTGTGTGTTGAAAGCGCCAGACCAGTTTAATTCTCTTTTCATTCTGCCTCTAGCTAGTTGTGCACTTTTAGGTAATCTAAGTGCTTTGTGACATGATTTCTCTCTCTGAGATGTTACCAAGCCTAACACATGCTTGCAGGGTCCTCTGAAAGCCTTAGTTGATAGCACAAACGTTTCTGGTGCAGTGTTGCCAGTGCTATGTTAGATGGTTTCAAAGAGGTAACAGACATGGAATCATCCTCGTGTTTCTGTCAATTTTTTCCCAGGGAACTACGAGCTGGTCAGCCTGTTGCTCAGCAGGGGTGCTGACCCACTCCTGAGCATGCTGGAACTCAATGGTATGTCTTCATCGCTTCACGAAGATATGAATTGCTTCAGTCACTCGGCTGCACACGGGCACAGGTAAAGCTCCATTCATACTCTGAACAGGGTTTTTTGCCCAAGGCTATCACTGCAGGTATTCCTCTGTGACTTACACCCACATCCCTGGCAGTGCAGTTCAGAAGAACTGCAAGAACTCTTAAGACTCTCCTGATAGCAACCATTTTTTTGTGCCACACGCTATCTCAGGCTATCTGATTTGGACATAGGTAGTGCCTTTTGAGCATGTTGGAGAACTGAAAGATTCTTTAAAGTGGTAGTTGCTCTGTTACATACCTTTGAGAAAAATGGTACGAGACATTCATTATTCAGCAACTCGAAGTTTTTGATAAAAGAGATTGTATTTTTGTCAAAAGCACAAAATACAACAGAAAGATCTTCCTTTGCTTTTTACTTATTCTCTCACTTGCTGGTCTGGCTCTTGCAGCACTAAGAGTGAGTAGGAGCTGGTTCTAGGCCATACATGAGCAGACTAAGTTCCTGTTGGTAGGTTATGAGGCAGTGGTTTATGTTCTGAGACGGAATCATGAACATCATGAATAAAAACATAATCATGTTAAGGTGGCAAAAATAATCTGGCAGAATTTGGTTGACTACATCTCTGGTTTTTGGATGGCTGACCAAGAGATCAGGCTTTCCAACCCTGCTATTTAGAAATATAACATTACTTAGAAACTTACCCAGAAATCCTTCTGTTCCCAGAAAAATTGTTAGCAGAACAAGCCAATTAAAACAGCCCTGAAACCGCCTGTGTAGGTGGGCTGAGTGCTATCTGCAGGGTCACACAGCAGTGCAGCTGGCCCCTCCAGTAGCACGTTAAATAGCACCTACCTTGCTTGAACACAGCTGTGCTTTATGGAAGTGCCAAAACTGCACCTCCAGGTACATCACACGTCTGGATACACCAGGGAAAATATCCCAAGCTCGAATGAGGCCCAAGCGCTGCAAGGCTGGAATGGTCTAACACAATTATTTATAGTGCAAAACTACACACACGCTGTTCTGTTTCCAGTTCCGTTCCCCCCCCAATCTTCTACAGCACCTAACGATGCAAACTGTGAAATTCAAGGCTCATTCTCCAATTGAATAGGACAGCTCGATCCCAAACTACAAGCTTCGTAGTCACACCGAGTGGTGTGGGTGCAAAGAGAGCACCAGCTAGTGGCAATTCCGGCTCACGGCTGAGTGCTCCAGTGGGCTTGCTGGGACGGGGAACGTCTGCTGCAGATGGCTCCAGCTGTCTGCAGGGACAGCAGCGATGCAAGCTTTCTAAAGCGCCTGGGCAAAAACAAGAAAGCCTCTTTCTTGCAACTGCTGTGTGAAATTCCAAACCAGAAAAACTTCTCCCTGGATTTAGTGATGCAGAGCTGTAGTTTTTGTATGGTTACTGTTTACTGATACAGGAAGTGAGTCTGACTAAAACAACATAACAGTGCTTGAAGACGGTCACCTGGGGAAACTGCAAGGGTTCTAACAGACACCCTCTGTTAAAGTAAATCTTACTTCAGAGCTTAAGCTGTTACGACACTCAGCACTTCTTTGCCAAAGTACAGACTGCAATAAAATCCAGTTTGCCCTGAAACACTCTGAAACTTGTCCTGGTACCACTAATATACAGGAACATATTCAATTTTTTGCCCTTGCTACCAGGGCACCAATTTCTAGCATGTGGGACAGGGGAAAGACAAGTATTTTAAATGCTGCTCCATCTCTGCCAGCTGTCTATCTTAGAGAAGGAAATTATTATTTAGTAAGCCAGATCCTTGTACCCAAATCACCATAGCCCTGTCTGTGAACTGTTGATATTTCATTTATTAATAAGTGATGTCGCTGCTTCTTCCTCAGGAATGTTCTGCGCAAGCTCCTGACGCAGCCCCAGCAAGTGAAGGGCGATGTCCTCTCGCTGGAGGAGATCTTGGCTGAGGGAGTGGAGAGCGACACCTCCAGCCAAGGCAGCTCCAGTGAGGGGCAAGTCAGGCTGTGTAAAACACGAATGAAGGCACTGCAGGAGGCCATGTATTACAGTGCTGAGCACGGCTACGTAGACATCACCATGGAGCTCAGGGCACTTGGTAAGGTGTTTTCGTTGTTTTAAGCATCACGCACCTTTAAGGCGTGAAAAGCTTTTTCCTATGCTCCTTTTATTTAGACAAGAATTTGTAAACCCAACTGCAAGGTTATCCCAAGCTTATAGGAACCAGCTGCCTAATTTAAATAAAAAACTGTTTAAGGCTCCTAGAAATTTTTGTTAAGTTCTTACCGATCTGGTATGTCCCTTGCTTTTGGCTGGATTCTGTTCCCAAGTATCAAAAACAAGGGGCATATATCTTTTCATCCTAAAGTCACCTAAAATTCAGTGTTAAAGAGGCTGGTCTCAAAACCAAAGATAACATCAGAGATTAAATGGTTTAAGGTGAAAGAACAGATTTGATCTAAAGGTAGGAAAGAGAAGCTTTGAAGCTTGTATGTCTCCTACAGGTAACTAGTAGAAAAGACTTCACAGCATGTTTGAGTAGAGTTAGGTATTCCTACAAACTCAGTTCAAATTTATTTTATAGTTCTGATTAACCATGAAGCTAAATACACAAGGAATCTCTAGTCAGCAATAAGCAGAAAGTTTCAACTTTTGGTCCTGGTACCTGGTTGTAGAAGTCACTGTCAATGACCCAGTTCAGTCATCTTTAATAGCAAGACAAAAATGTATCTGCTGCTAGGATGTATGTAAAGGTCTAACACAGCGCTGCTAAGTGTTAGTAATAGCAGTGAACTATCTACTCACAGGTACTTCAGCAAATCACCACCTTTCACTGTCCTTTTTGCTGTGGCTACAGGGGTCCCATGGAAGCTCCACGTGTGGATCGAGTCACTGCGGACAACCTTCTACCAGTCTCGGTACTCAGTCGTGCAGACCCTCCTGCGGGAATTTGTCACCATTAAAGAGGAGGACTATAATGAAGAACTGGTTAATGAAGGGTTGCAGCTCATGTTTGATATCCTCAAAACCAGCAAAGTAATTATTAGTTTTGTAACAGTATCAAGGTCAACTGTTTGTTTTTTGCAGTTATACAAGAGAGCCCACAGCAAGAACAAGTGAATGCCTATGCAAAGTCCCTAATGCATGTTATGGTATGAAAATAGACCTGATAGCATTTATCTAAAATCCATGTACAGCCCACAAAGCAGTCCTCACAGTAAAGACATTCATTTCAATAGAAGTGAAAGCCATTTCACGTCAAGTGAAAGTTGATGAGCTTTTGCTGATGGACTCTTCTTCCCTTGACAGAGGATGGGCAATAAACAGTTGCTGAGAGCATTCTGTCAGAGTGTACTTGTTCAGACCATGTGCTTGCCCTCTGTTTGAAGGTTGTCCTTGTAGGGTGCAGTTGCTGTAAGCCTCAAGTGAAGTGTTACAGCATGTTTGAAACCTGCTCAATACAAAGTGCCAGTGGATGATACCTGTTCTGTCCTCCTCACAGAATGATTCCATCAATCAGCAGCTTGCATCCATCTTCACCCACTGCTACGGCAGCAGCCCGATACCCAGCATTCCTGAAATCCGAAAGACACTGCCAGCTCGCCTGGGTAAGATGCTCACCTAAACAGTGAAGTTCTTGTGATTTTTATTTCTTTGATTTTTTTTTAAAAGCATCTTCAGTTTCAAAAAATATTCACACCCTTTTTTTTTTCCTCACCCCATCAGATCCTCACTTTCTAAACAATAAAGAAATGTCTGATGTAACTTTCTTAGTAGAAGGAAAACTGTTTTATGCACACAAAGTCCTGCTGGTTACTGCATCTAACAGGTGAGTCACTTTCCACAGCTAAGTACTAAGTGTTGGTAAAGGCAGGTTTGACCCTTCAGTCCCACATTTCTGTGATTAGCTCTCAATTACTGTCTCAATACCATAATTCAGGTCTGCAGGACCAAGCCTCATCATCTTTGCTAGCTTTAAGAACAGGAGGAGAGTAAAAATGAGTTTTCTAGCCGCTCCTAGTAAGTGTTGAAGATTCCCAGAGCTGTATTGACATAGACTAACCAGTAATTATCCCTAAAAACCTGTGCAGTAGTTGGAGTGTAGCTGTGCAGCCATTCACTGCCTTCCCACTCCCCCTCTCAGAGTTCACCAGCTAGAGCTACAGTTGCTCCAGATTTCCTGGAAATTTGACCCCGAGCTGGTACACTTGCAGTTATCCCTTTCTTTCTCTGTTACTGGCACAGCAACAGTCGGGTGGGACTGGATGAGGCCCAAGCAATTTCCAGGTTAAGTTGTCCCTGAAGTTCTAAACTAATTGTCATTAAATTGGAAGATACATTTCAACTTGTGAACAGGAATAAGGAAGGATCTTTATTTTCCCCTTGGCTTAGGCTGTTCGTCAATAGGTAATGAGTATGTGAAGCACTAATAGAGAAATCTGTTAAAACCATTCTCAGGTTTAAGACGCTGATGACCAATAAAACAGAACATGACAGCCACGGCAGCAAGACTGTTGAAATCAGTGACATGAAATACAATATTTTCAAGGTAGGTAACTTATTCTACCTTTTCTTTATTCTTTTCATCTTCTCACATACTTGGAAGTTAAGACTAAGCCAAGACTTAATACCATAGGTAATGTACAAGTAGGGATGAAGTTCGTTTCAACACACTTGTATTTCAGGAATATTCTGACGTTTGTCAAAACATTTCAGCTAGAACAGAAACCTCCAGAAAATATTCTTATTTTCTTACTAGGCAGCTGACTCCTCCATAAAGCAGGAAGAGGTAGTCTTCTACTGAAAGTAGTTTTGTACTTTTAAAACACCATTTTCATGCTGTGCTAAGCAAAAAGTAAACTTACTTAGAGCAGGTAGACTGCCAGGCTTCCTATTAATTCAAATCAGATCATCAGAAATCAATGGTGTCCCTTTCAAGAAAGGCTCAAAATTGAGAATTGCACTTTGCTTTCATGACATTTCTGTATTTAATGGACCTACAGGAGGTTCATTCATGATGGAGAGAAGGTTACTTAACGCACACCCAAGGGGAAAAAAACAAGTCAGTGAAATGTGATAGTTGAGTTATTCCAGCTTTCCAGATCTGCATTTTAAATCTGGAAGTACAGAACAGGTTGTACAACTGTCTCACTACAGGGTTGCAACTTTTCCTTTTTCTCTTTTTATAAGCAAAGAGCCAAGTTGCTGGTCAGCAGCACTGTCATCCCACACAGAGGGAATGAAGTTTACCATAAGAACATCTACACAAGTTTTGTGCTTGATAGAGGACATCCAAATTTTGCCAAAAGAAAACATAATTGAGTATATTGAAACAAGCCTCCTTAATGTTTTTATATCAAAAGGTTTATAAAGATACGCTTCTGCTTCACTAGGGAGAGCCACAATAAAAAATAATTAAAACTGATTAAATTAAATACTTCACGGAATTAAACAATTTGATGGTAAATGAAATTAGATGAGTTAAGGAGATTTTGGCATCCCACAGCAATCTCAGTTATGGTACATGGAGGATGCTGAGCCACCAGAGATCTACACTCTGCTCAGGGCTCTGCTGGAAAGCAGCTTTGCTCCCCCATTATTCCCTTATAAAAATAAGACAATTTTAAAAGCTGAAGCGCACTTTTGCTGCCACTCCTGTTAGAAATTATAAGCACAGCATGCCATCTCCATACCTGCTTATACAGCACCTGGGACACTGGAATGACTTCTCTCTCCAACACCACATCTCACCATTCCCTAGACAAGACAGTACTGGTTGTGCTGGGGGCGGGCACATGTAGATCAAAGAGCAGGAGCTGCCTCTTGCTCTCTCTGCAAACAATTAGGCCTTTTCCTCTGGCCCTGATGGGGGCAGGGGGGGCTGGAAGCTGATGAGAAGCACAGCAGGGGCAGCGAGTGGCTGGGAGGTCCCCAAGTCACACATGGCATGGCAGTGTCAGGGCTGCAGCTAGCTGGCAGCAATGCATGTGAGCAGTCTGCAAGGCTTCACACAATGGGGTCCAGGGAACCGTTTTACAAGGGTATTCGTGTTGCTCAAACACTGTCACCCCCGGCTGGATTCCTTTAACAGGGCCCTTTCAGAGCCCAAGGCAGAAAAGCGTGGTAGAAAGTAGCAGATTTGCAGCACTAGGAAAAAAGACAACAGTGGAGGCGAGAGTCAGCAAACCGCAGGATTCCCGTCTGCTCGGGAAGGGGAGCTCAGCCATTCACAGCCTCTTGTGACTCTGATAACAGCTTCATGCCTGGCCTTCTTCCCACTTCAGATGCTGATGCAGTATTTGTACTACGGAGGAACAGAATCTATGGAAATCCCCACCACTGACATCTTAGAGGTGAGAGCGTTTTCTTCTAAGTCTTGCCAAGTGCACTGGGGCATAAACAGAACTTGAAAGGCAGAAGTCAGAACCTAACAGCAAGCTTCCAATCCAGGAGTATACTTAATGCTTTGAAATGAGCAAAGTTTCCAAGCGTTTGGAAATAACTACCAGTTATGTTTTGTTATGTCCATGAGATGCTGGGCCAAACACCAAGAGGCTGGAGATTGCAGAGAAATGACAGATTTCAAGCTGAAATTCTCCAGAGTAGCTGAGGGTACGGCAAAGGTTGGACTAAGAGCACTGCCCCATTACACTAATGCTGCTCAGTCACAAGTAGTCTGGTGACATTAAAGCTTCCAGCCAAAGACTACACACAACTATTTCTGAGGAGAGGAAAGGGGGCTTTGAGCAGTCTAGAGGTCATACATCATGGTGACAGAAGGTAGCAAAAATGTACTTTCTGCAAGAGGAGCAAGCCTTTGCTAATAGGGGAAATCTGTCTGTTGCTTTAGCTAGGCATCGAGTGGCCTTTCTGCTCTTCCAGGAGGACGTGGCCATAAAAACAGGGAGTCACAGATCATTCAGAGAGGAAATTGCCAGTTCTGACTGTTTCCCTTCCCTAAAAGCCTTTCAAGGCTCATGATCTCAAATAGCTCCTCTCTTGCCCTGATAGCTGCTGTCAGCTGCCAGCCTGTTTCAACTGGACGGTCTCCAGAGACACTGTGAAATCCTCTGTGCCCAGACGATCAGCATGGAGAACTCTGTTAACATCTATAAATATGCAAAGGTATGTGCCAAACTGCCTTCTTTAAGAGTCACAATGAAACAGCATGCATGCTTTCTGCAGTCTCATTGTGGTAACCAAATACAACAGGCGCAGAGCGGGCACCTGCTATGCTGGTAACTCTACCCCGACCACAACCACAAGCGAGATGTTGTATTCAAGTTCCAGTCTGTAAAGTCCTACACAGCCCCAGTACATTTTCTTGTCTAAAGCAATCGTGTATGAAATTGATGCGAGATCCCTGCAGAGCAGGGTAGAGGTGTCCTAGCAGGCTGATACAGCAACATCGTCCAGCAAAGCCTAAGAGATTTGAATCCTCAGAGCACCAGGGGCAATTGATCATAGTACAGCAGCTAAGAAATAAACCCTTTCCTAGCACTGCTACTGCTAAAATATATCCTTTACAGCTCCAGAACTAGCATAAACTCCCTTGTGTGACATAGATACTCACCTCTACAGCAAAATAACCCTCATTATTAATAAAAATCACAGAGAAATACTCTGCATTCCTAGACATTTACAGGGTCAGATCCCTCAAAGACAAGCAGAAAAACAACACGAAGAGCTGATAACAATGCACACATTTACTTTGTGTATAGTGTCGTGCTGATCCTTTCTGATTCCTGACTCTCACACTGGGCCACTTTTTTCCACGGAACTTGGGCTGGTTTCTCTCAGGACCTAAAATTTAACAGTATGCAGTGGCAGAGAGGAGGAAGGGAGCATTCCCTACTGATCTTTAGTACTTTTCCTTAAACTGCTATTTGCATGGAGTTCCCAGAAATGTGTTTGTGTGCACAGTGCTTCAAAATACTGAACTTAAAGTTTCATTGTTCTCCCATTACTGAGCTTCCCCCACTGGTTCTGAAGCAAAGGGAACCAGATCACAGCCAGAAATCCACTCAACACGTTTTAGAAGTGCAGCATCCCTGTTTTCCACCATTCAGCTCCTTTTTCTAGGAGTTAGGCTCACATCCTATGAACCGTACTTTTATTGCCACAAGCTGTGCGCGCCATCTGGCAGCGCGGTGTTTTATGTTGCAGCACACAAACTCCCCACTTGCAGAGCTAAACAGGTACCTTGACCACTTCGTCAGCCAGCTGCTCCACTCCTTTAAGAGGAAGAGAAGGGAGTGCAGGCCAGTGGCTCTGCCAACAGCAGGCCATCGGGGGAGGAATTAAAAACAGCTTCAATGTCTCCCTGCTCACACCTGGGCCTGCAGAATGCACCAAAAAACATCGTCAGCCATCACTGGTCCTACCTTCAGGGCTTTTCCACTGTTGTTACCATCCTTCTTTTTCTGGCTTAGAAAACATTAAAGGGAAAAGCGTCAGACATGAGAAGAGGCTCAGGCACGTCCTTTAGATCTGTGACATACAGAGAAGGCTAATTGATCTTCCTTTCTCCTGCAGATTCACAATGCACCTGAACTCGCCTCTTTTTGTGAGGGCTTCTTCCTCAAACACATGAGCTCTCTTCTAGAGCAGGACTCATTCAAGCAGCTGATCTACAGCAGGAACAGCAAAGTGCAAGGCCTGGATCCTCTGCGGGACTTGCAGACAGCCCTGGCCCTCCGCCTGCACTCTGTGTACGTCACCTCCAGGGTGTGAACAGGACCAGGGCAGTGGCAGGAGCACTGGTTCCAACCGCATGGGGATGCATCATCAGGCAAAGCTGTGGCTTTCTTCTTTGCCTTCCGAATCTTGCCTAAAGTCCCCTACAACAGATTCCCCCTCAGCAAGGGTGCTGCGCCTTGTCCCACGGACAGAGGGGGAGGTGGCTTCTCTGTGCTACTACTGTCACAGAAACACTGCTGCAGCGCAAACAAGAACTGAGGATGCAAGTGAACCGAAGAGAAGAACAACGCTGCCCTTTAAACAAGCACAATGCAGGTCTGGAGAGAAGTGAGGCCATTTACCTAGACCCAACACCTAATGCATAGTCTTAAGTGTCTGTCTACACACCATAATGGCCACCTACTTCATACACATACATGTTTTACTTGTAAAAAGGTTGTGTAGAAGGAGTTTTCAGATCCTATGGAGCACTGCCATTCAGTGAGTCATCTGGCTGGTGTACACAAACTACTTCACTATAGTGATAAACACCAGTGTCTATACATAATGAGAGACTCTGGCATAAATTTCCCCCAAAACTGTTTGCACCTCGAGAGAAAGAGAGAAATTTTTGTAGATGTTCAAAGCTGAGTAGAAACTAATACTAACTCTGAAATTACTCACTTTTTAAAACCTAATATGAAGAACTGAGCTGGGGCATGGAGGGGAAGATTGCCTTTTTTGTATTTTTTTAATATGGTTGCACTGTGCTAGTTGTTAATCTGGATCCATTTTGAGGAGGAAAAACACAAGACTGTCTACCCTGTCCCTATCAAGGTTTGATAGCCCCAGTCACCTTCACCTTAAAAACCTGTTTCAGACCTGCCACCATAAAGGATGCTTTCTAAAAGCCTCAGAAGCTAGCTCAGGAGCTAGCACTGTGCTGGCAAACTGCCCCATAGCATAAATAGCAATAAAAATCTCCCTAAGACCCTGAGGAACAGACAGCTTGAGGGTCTGTTCCCTCTGGAGTGAGCTGGGGTGAGCAGCTCTGCCCTCCAGTCTCTGCCTCACAGCCTCACCCAGGGAATGACGTTTTCACAGAGACACTACCTCAGGGGGAACTGGGCCCGGTGCACACCTGACTGGTTCCTAGGGCTGGGCTGCAGCCTAGCATTTAGGCAGCAGTGCTTTAACAAGATGCCTCAACTCGAATGCCCAAAACTCACATTTTTCATTTGTTCACAGATGTTTCTGGTCCAAAAGGACTCATTCTAGGCCACCCTCTAGCTAACTTAGGAGAACTAAAAGGAAACAGTTCAGTTACAGTTTTGTCTGAAGCAGTGTTTTTGTGTGGTGTTTGTTTAGTTTGAGGTTTTTTTTAATTTTAAACAATCCCAACCCTAGGCAGGCAGTTGGTTGTGTGAAAACGCAGACCTTGCTCTTACCAATAGCTTTAGGGAAACACCTGCTATCCCCACTGATCCCTGCTAGCACCACCAAAAGCATCTGCTAAGATGCTTTCATTTGTTATAGGTGAAGAGGAAGGCAGGTTTGCAGTGGAGAACTACTGCTTCTTACAAACTGAACAATTAATATTGTAACGAAACACACTGGAAGGAGGAGGCTCAGCTGAGCCCAAGCTCCAAAGCACAACACAGACATGGTTTAGGCAGATGAAGGGGAACAAACTACAGCATCTCCCACCAACGAATCCATCAAAATCTGACATCACCTCATTCCTAAGTGATTTACATCAGAGGCAAATTGCATGCAAGGATAAGGATGATTAATCCAGGCTCAATAAGCTGACAGACCAGGTGGTCAGGGCCCGCTCCAGCTCGTGCTTTGGGTACGCATCCACTTTTGAAGATCGCCAGCTTCAATAACCCTATTTATTATCCAAAAGCCATAGAAGTGTTTCAAAATTATCACTGGTCTGCCTGAAAAATACCACAAAAGGCTTTATCTTGGAAAGTATTTTCAAGCAGCTGCTTCAGCTATCTGTACAAATATGTAGGTCCTCTTTTGTTGCTGTAATATTACAATGCTTTGTTAATTGTACATTAATGTCATGTATGTAAATGTACCAGGATTTTATTAACAACCTAATTTTAAAATTACACAGCTGCTGTTACTTATTCTGCTCTTCTAACAATAAGAGAAACCATATTTAAAGAGACTTGTGTGGAAAAGGCCATTGCAGTTTTAGCACCTTAAATTTGTTTTGGTATATATGCCTAATTTTATGCTTTAAAATAAGGTATAGAGAGGCATTCATTTCCCCTTTCTAGGTTCAACCACTTTTTTGAAGTAGTAAGTTTAACTTGCATTTTCTCTAGCTGAAGTCAGGTTACCTGCTTTCCAAGGAAAAGCAGCAGATGGTATCATCTCAGAAAAACTCTCATTCTGGGATTCATTTTTGCAGCAGCAGAGACAGCGAGGGTTAAAACAGCTGTGAACCATGGGGTGTTCAGCAGTCCTCAGAAGTTAAACATCTGATTCACGCCCAGATCTAAGGAAGAACATGGGGAAAACCTGAACATTTTAAAGAGGTCCCAGCTTCCTTTCTGAGTCACCCCAAAGGGCTGAAATGGCTCTGGCAGGTGCACGGTGGCGGTGCTTTGCTGTGGCAGGAGCAGGGTTCACGTCACAGCATTTACGAACACTGACAGCCACCCAAAGCCAGGCACGCAGCAAGATAGGAAGCAAGGGCATTTCTTTATCCATGAGCTAAGAAGTATACAGGTCTGAGAGCAAGAATTTGAACTAGAAATATCTTCTTTTCTTTTCCTTCTCTGCCTTAAGTTTACCCCATAAATCTTGCAGACCCCTACCGAGTTCAGGGATAATGGCTGAGCTGTAAGTCTGAATTTGGTGCTACCTGTAGAGGACACAAATACTTAGAGTGCTAAGCACATTTCATAGGAAACCTCTAATACAGCCAGAACCTGTACTTGGCTGCTCAGCATCTCTCTGTAATTGTTCCTTTCATTGCATTTCCCACCACACATCCAAACACAGGGAACCATGCAGCGCATCTCTCTGGTGCGGCAAGACTTGAAATCCAGTTCTGTAATAAATTGCTGTCATGAGCATTTCTTAGCACTGATTTACATGATCTGAGAGAAGTCACGGCAGGTGCTTTCTCTTGTGTTGTGCCCTTACACCAGAAGACTTGGAAACCCACCAGCACAAACACCAACTTGTTCTCAGGAATCAGGGAGTACAAACAAAGACCTGAGATCCCTTGGAGCACTTTAACAAGTCAAGCAAATAGAAATTCCTTATGAACCTAGCTGCATACCAGCTCTGTTTTATACAGTGCTGCCCTTGGCATCCTAAAAAGTAATGTAGCAGAGTTTGCCCAGCTTTGGGGAAGCACAAAACTTTGCTGGCCATAATTACATCATTTCGTGGAGCAGAGGAGAAAAATAAGCTCACACAGCTGCCTGAATACGCTCGATGACTTTCAGACAAAAATAAAACCCTTTTTTGCTTTATAATAAGCCTTTGCACAGCAGGCAAGCACTGGCTGATGGAGCACCACTACTGACTGGCCCTTTGCCCTCACCAAATGCTGCCCAAGCCACCAGACATTGCTTCCTGCACCTGCCATAACAGAGACGGCCAAGGAGACACAAGAGGGAAAAAGAGTGTGGAGACTCCCTTGAGGATCAGGGACAGCAAAGCTGCTGTCACCACTGCCTGTGGCAGAGAAGAGGCCTCAAAAGCTCAATCTGCCTCCCCAAAGGGCGGTTTTGAGTAAGAGAGATCCATTAATCCACAGCAAAGAAAACAGAACATTGCACTCAGCACTGTTTGCTCAAGCAGAAGAGAAGCAGAAGAAAAAGGTCTGTGTCATATGATGAAAAAAATCCCAGCATAGCAGGTAAAAAGGCCTTGCTGCCAGCAACACCCAGCCCCAGAGCTGCAGTCCGTTTTCTCATGCTGTCATTTTCGACGCTGTCCATTTTCTCACTGTTGTAACTAGAAAACGAGCAGGAAGGTTCACAACAGCTCAGGTAGCGCACAGGGCAGCCACAGCTTATGGCTTCACCACACACTCAGGGGATGGGCAGCTCACCAGATCGAGCACAGGATTTCACCCAAGGCTCCTGTCTCCACATTCAGCTCAGGCCAAAGGCTGCCTGCCTCCCTCACCACTTCTCCATCCCCAGCCTTCACTGCTGCAGAAAGCAGCCGTTCGGAAACGCGCGCCACGAGGTGCCTGCAGTTTTGGGCCTTTACCAAGAGCCAGGCTCGTGATTCGGAGACTACATCGGGGAGAAATGGTGACATAGTCACACAAAAATCCAGCTGTGGAAGCAAAAAAACCTCCCAGGGGAATATCACGATGGCCAAATGGAAAAGACAGAACTTCCTCCTGCCCCTTCTATGCGTGCCCTTCTCCAGTACGCCAACCTTCGTTCTCCAGACAGCTCACTTCACCCTCGCACGGCAGCGGGAGGCCAGACCCCTCCTGAAAGCACAGCCAGGGAAGATCCTCAGCTTCACTGGGTTTACTTCCTCCCAGATACCTCGGCAGAGGTCAGCTCACTCCAGCTGTCAAAACAGCTCACGAGTCTCCAAGCAAGCAGGCTGATTCCACCGACAACTAGGTCACATCTACCCCACCACCTGCAGAGAGCTGCTCAGCTCTATGTGGCTTTCCCATTTTCCACCAATTAGCCAGGGTGCTCCGTCACTGCAGGCAAACGAGTTCGCTTGGGCACAGGAGAGGAGCAGAGAGTGAACCTGCAGCAACGTGACAGATCAGCGAACCAGGAAGCACTGGGAAAAGGCCATAAACTGACCTCGCAGGTTTAAAACACGGCCCAAGACATTAATGCGTGTGGTTACTGGGCTGTGCAAAGACCTGCTCCTTGCCTAGGGAAGGAGGAGGCAAGGACAGCTGAGCTGGCTTTGCCTGTGGTTAAATGCATGCAATTCCCAGTACACCAGGCTCCTTCAAGCATTCACAGCCCCATCTGCAGGGATTCGGGTACAGAAAGACCAGGACCCGCTCCAGGCAGAGGGAAACAGCTCAAAACCAACCCAATCCTAAAGTTCAAAGATAAAGAACCTGCTCTTTTCTCAGCAACTATGTCACATGGCATTTGCAGTGCGCTTCTGGCTACAGAAAGGCATTCTTGCTTTGTTGTTGGATTGAATTCAACTAGGCCTTACTCTAGCTGGAATTTCAACCCAGCTTGACTGATGGAAAGCACAGACAGAGGAAAATGTGGTTTGACTAGACTTATTAAAAATAAAAATTCACATCTCTCACTTATTTTAGAATCTGAGGGCTTTTTTCCACTTCACTGTTCAAAGAGCAATAGACAGGCAGTGGAATCCAGAAAGCTGCCAGAAATCATAAAACATACATGGAAAACCTGAAAAAAGAACAGTTTCACTGAATATACACGTTTTCTGTAGAAATAGCAAAATTCTGCTTAAATACCAGTCCCACTCAGAAATGGAGGGGCACACGTGCACCTCAAATCCTGTCTTTTACAGCAAAGGCACTGCATCCAATGTGCAGAAAACAGAGCAAAAAATTACCACAGCGTATAGAAACCAGTGGAGGCAGCTCTAGAAGGATACAGCAAGAACCTCAGTTTGTTTGAAAAATCCAGTTTAATTTTGCCTATTATCTTCCACCTTGACTTACAATTTACAAGAAGTCTTGGCTGGGCTTTAGATATTTTCACAGATCAGCTCCTCCCCAGGCTGTCATCGTGAGTGCTTCCAGCATCCTTTCCCAAAGACAGCACCAGTAAGTCAAGCGCCAAAGTTTTTACAACTGCTGCCTGCTCACATAAGGCCGTATGTCCCAAAACAACCAGAAATCTCTCAGGCTTCAGGCTTACACAGCAACAGCTTCATCACAGCCACGTGCAGGTCACAGCTTTGGCACAGTCCCAGCAGAAGCAGAGGACAGTCGAATTGATGCACTGTTTCCTAGCTATTTAGCACGGCCATATAAATAAACAGAAACTTTGACATATTTTTCACATAAATATGAACTTTTTTTGAACTTCTTGGCTATTTGATCCTTAGCTTAGCCCTTAAAACCCATTTCTGAGCCCTGACAGGGTGTTCTATAATAAAGCTTCTTTTAAACCTTAGTTTTGAACCTATTAGTAGAAGTCAAGTTTAACAGCCCCCCTGAGACATGTGTTGTAATTTGCACCATTTCTACATTTTCAGGAAGTTTAATCAGCATTTTCTTTGCACAAGTAGTAATATGCAATAATAAAAAAAACTTTCTGCTATTGTCACCTATTAGACAACAAGAGCCAGAGCAAGGAAAACACAACCACCTGGGTGAACAAATCCAGCAATCTGCTTAAAGAATCTGAAATGATTACTTCTGCTTTTTAGTGCAAAGTTTCAATGTGCTTTAAAAGAACTCTGAAAGTGTTTGAAGCTTTGACTTGCAGCTGATCAACTGTTAAACCACAGCTGAATCTCGCCAAGCAAAGCCCATGAAGTGGGCAAGCCAATGCCATTCAGCCAGTAACCATTTGTATTCAGCTCCTTACCTGCCCACCACTTCAAGCACATCTTCATTGTTCCTTCCTCAACTAGCTAAAGAATGTGACCAGCTTAGGACAATTCATAAAAACCCCTTCTAGTGCAATTACCATCCCTCAAACAAATGTGACCAAGTGGAGAGACTTCTGCATTGAGCAAAGCAAGACACTGCAAAACCAGAGCCCTACAGGTATCCATGGGAAATGTGGGTTTGAAGCTGCAGAGCCCCTAGGCTACAGAACAGCCCCCAGGCCCAGCCACGCTACTCCTGTTTGTGAAAACTGCTCTCCCCTCACCTGACCAGAAAGTATCCCATCAAAGAGCTGCAGGCCCTCCTACCCCAGCCTGCAGTAACATCCCCTGGAGTACAACCTGGTTTTTTGTCTCAGGACCAAGTCAGGCACAGAGAGCATCCAGACAGCAGCATGTCCAGCAGACCCCACCCTACAAAGCAAGGGGTTGTAGCTCTTCACCTCTCTCCCACCAGGGCTGGCACTTACCCCATTTTAAACAATAACAACAAAACCAGAGAGAATTCACACTCACCTCTTCTTCTGAGGACTTCCTGGGTGGCTGTGAAGAGCCTCACGCTTCTTGCCTTCTGTGTCTGCTCCTTTCACAACTTCTTCAGAGCTGGCCCAGGGCAGGCAGGCAGCCCCCACCTCATCCCTGCAGGTTGCCAGGGCTGTCCTGCACACAGCTGGATGATAACAGGGCCCTTCATCAAGCTTTGAAGGGCTGCAGCTGCAGATCTCCCTTCTCAGTGCTCAGCTGTTCCCAGAGGGGCATGTGCCAGTGCCACTGACTCTCACATCGTGGCTTGCTGACCAGAGGCACACACAGGCTGTGCTGGGCAAGGCCCATGTGGAATACAGATTTAATATAGATGCTTCATATAAGAGCCTCCTGGAGAAGAAATGCTGTCTTTACATAGGAAGGAACTGTTTCTTCAAGGATTTGCTGGGAAAAGGAGCTGTGAGATCTACAAGTAAATATAATGCAGCTGTGTATAATGCAAACTCGTAAGTTTCTCTGTTCCAAACCTATAGGGCACAAAGCTGGAACATGAAGACAACACATCAGGGCACTTGGGATTGGGACAGGGACATTTGGTGTCACAGGTTTGCCCTGGCTTTGAAGCTTCTGGAGTCTGACAGACAGCAGACCTCAACTACTGCAGTCACAGAAAGTCCCAGCTCCACACTGGTCCCTATTTATTGCCAAATGGGGACCATCAAGTAGCAGAGCCTCCGAGCTCAAAGAAAAGATCACCACGACCAAGTGTCAGTATGATAGTGCTGATTTCCTGGCAACCTCAACAGAAAACCTTCCACCAAAGCCAAAGCAGCTTCCCAAGCAATCAGGCTACTCTGCTTGAGAACTAGGAAATGTAAATCGCTGAGCCATGGGAATGCTGAGACCTTGTAAGCAAGTGTGAATGCAAAAGAGCAGCCTTTATTACAGCTGCTTGAGAAGCACAGTAAGTGGGAACTATAGACTGCCTTCCAAAATTTAAGGGTTCATTGTCTACCCTGAACTCCTGCAAGCAAGTACCACGTCATGAGTCTGAATTGACAACGTGGCTGTTGCTCCCTGAACAGCCAGCCCCAGATCAAAAGTCAGTTGTTCACACCAGAAACATCCCCAAGCTGCAAACCAGAGGTAGTGCTACTGAACCGGTAGCTGCATATATCAAGATGAGCTGCAGTGCTAAAAGGTGGAGTGACATACCAAAGCCTAACACATTTCTGTCCTTTGTTGTCCAAATCCTTTTTTTAATAAAGAAGTCAAGATGCAGGAAACTTTACAGACTGATCTGTCCTCCTTGAATGGAAACTCTGTGGCGGCTAAAGCACCTTCATAATATCCCAGTGTGCTGCACAGTGCCTCGCTCAAGCTCCGCAGTCACACTTCATAAAAAATCTTCACAGACTGTCTCCTGGCAGTGTCACTGCACTTCCCGTAATACAAACACTTTAAAAATGCCTCTAAGGATTTTCCTTCCCTCCAGCTCTCATCCCCCCAAAGAAAGTCTTTTGATTTAAAGGAGAAGAGTACTTCTTAAGTACAGACCCGTCACTTGTTAATTCGAGTTCACTGATTGGCTTTAAAGTCATTTCTTCCACTTTTGCTTTGTATCTTTAGTCTTCTTAAATTTCTTCTGTTGCTTCAGTCCTCTTGCTGTTCCTAATTTTCTCTTCTTCTCACTGGGAAACAGGAATAAAATAACTGTTAAAAATACACTAGATTCCCATTCAGCTGAGAAATTTTTGTTGCAAAAGGGGAGTGAATGCCTACATAGAAATCCAGTTGGGAGAAAATACCTCCAATTTCTTGGGTCATTCACACTGGTGCTAGAGAAAGCATGAACTAGAGTATGACCTAGATTTTCTAGTGTCTTCAGATTCTCTAACCCAATTTGAAACCCCTAAGATCTTGATTTTCAGCTCTTGTCATTGCTTCTCAAGACTTTACATTATGTGTCCTAAAGGCAATTCATATACAGCATCGGGAATTTAGATTACCTAGAATATATATCACCACTGACAGTTTTAAATACACAATTTTGTTCCTGCACTAGATTCTGACTAGAGCAAACGTGACAGAGCTCTGATCGGTATAAGCACCGACAAGACACTCTTATTCCTGTAATGCTTGTGGAAACTCACAGCTTCCAGCATTCGTGAAAAAGAACATGAATACACAAAGGGCAGAAAAGAGATCACATAATTACTTCAGCTGTCAGGCACCCCAGGAAGGGGAAATAAGCGAGCGGGCAAGTCTCAACTATAAATCCCCAATGAAAAGATGAGGAAAGACTCCATGCTGGGCAAGGTAAAAGAAAGAAGATGGATAAAAAGGAAGGAACTGTAGAAGCACAGACTCAGTATTTCGCAGGCTTAAGCTCAAATTTGAAAGAATTCTTCTTCCCTGAATTTGCATTTTCCCCAATGGGAATATTGTAGGCTCCACCTTGTGTTAGCTCCCAAAGCAAATGGGAAAGTTATGTGCAATGAGCTCTTTCTTTAGAAGTGACCCAAGGGAGAAATAGTACTGACTTGTGTGCATGATCGGGATTGAGATTTAACCATGTGAACAGAAAATAGTTACAAGAAGTACCGAGTTACACGGAGACAGGACCGGACTCCAGAGCAACACAGAACTCACAGCAGCAGTGTCGCCATTAGAGGAAACACTCAGCACTCAGGGAGCACTCGGGAGCGCTCAGGTGCTCACATCCTGATTTCTCCAGCAAAACTGAGCATCTATCAAGAATGCCAAGTTAATGTTATCTGTGTTTAACTCTTCAGCTTCACTCTTTTGAAAAACGTTATAAGAAAGGCAGCAAAGACCCGAGAGATCTCTGTGGAGTATTTCAACTTTCTTAACCTTTTCAAGCTGACGACGGAAGCGTTCTGTCCTGCTTTGCTCAGCACCTCATTCCATTCTTCGTCGTCACCCCGGATAATATATCTAAGTGAAAAAGGTAAAGGAGAATCCAAGTAAAATTGCTAGCACAAAGTTAAAAAAAAATTATTTTTAATGATTATATTGTCAGGCACACACTGATCTATGAAGCCCCTGCATCAGCACCCAACCAACTCAGTATTTGGAAGCAGACATAAAACGAGACTGGCAGAGGGACAGAACAGCTTGTCACGACTGTCAGCAGACTCAGTCCAAACTAGGTCAATAGCAACCAACAACTGTCCCCATCCAGAGCTGGTCAGTGTTGAACAAGGTTCTCTCAAGAGCCCCTATTGTAAACATCACAAAACTGTTCTATGAAAGCCTCTCAACAGAAAAACAGAGTGCTGAGGAGAGTGCATCTGTTACGAAGGCAAAAAATAAGGCCACAAAGGTTACACTTTCTATAGCAGTGGTGTATACTTCTCCTCTGCCCACTAGATTTCTTAAAAGATAGACCATCAGTCACCACAGCTTTACGCCTGACAACCACAATCAGCTCTATATTCACTACATAGCTTTCCTTATAAAAGCTTGAGGACTTTTTTCATTTTACCTCCTCCAAAAGAGAGGAGGAGGATGGTTGTGGCGGTAAAGAAAGAGGATGCAATAAGTAATGGCTTGTACTGGGAAGTCAGCTAAATTAGCAGCTGCTCTTAGCTCACCAGTACGCTTGAGTGGTACAGTTTTTCTGCACGAGTCTAGGAAAAACCAAAGACCTGCAGCTTTCTTTTGAAAAGAGCAATTAAGACAACAATTCCTATTCAAATAAGCTCATGTTCTGTGTCTCCTGTTTGGGTGTTCAAGTACCCTGGAAATTACATTCAAATTTAACTAGGCAAAGCAGTCGTGTAGCAAATGGAGTGGTTGCTCTCCATCTCAAGTTCTCAGAGATTCAGAATAGACCAGCCTTTGTTCATACAAGGCCGAACAATACTGGACAAAGCCTTTTCAAATCAAACAGCTCTGTCTCTTCTATTACTTTTCTATAACCTGTATTGAAAAGTGTTCAAAATATATTTTTGTCTCTCTTTCCTCATGGAGAAAAACATAAATCTATTTCTGGGTAGAAAAAAAGGGAACATGGCCCAAAATGACACAAAGGTATGTAATAATATACACTCTAAAAGATGGAATTAAAACTTTTTTAAAAACTTGGTTATATTGTTTTCCCAGTGTGACTGACTTGCAAGTCGTTTCAAATCACATCCATTTTTGTGTTTCTTTCAAACAAGAAAACAAAAGATTCAAAGAAGCTTGTATTCCTTTTCTTAGATTTAACAGAGATTAATCTAGAGCCAAAACAGACAACATTTCTGCAATGTCAGTGTAGTAAACAGGATTTATAACGACAAAAAGAAAGAGAAGAGAGAGAATCAGTGGCACGCATAACCCCTGTTGGTCCAGAAAAAGAGACATCTGCTGACACTTCAAGTAAACTGCTTCAAGTTCAGCAGCTCCATCTCCTGCAAATTGTCCAGCTCTACAGCAGTTAAAAGGTATCCGGGCACACTCTGTAGCTGGCAAAAGAAGCTCTGGTTGGGTGTTCTTTTCCTGTTGGTCTGGGGTTTTAATGTTTGTTGGGGGTTTTTTTGTTAAATCAGAGAATATTAAAATTAGCCAGGGACTATTTTCACTTGAGTTGCACACACAGCTAAGCTGGATAGCAGACAACAGGACGCAGGTATCCTGGTTTGAGGAAACTAATGACTATTCCTAGAGGCACGGGAAACTGTGAAATTAGAAACAGTCCACAGCTAGGCAGCTTGCTTTATTACTCCGTATTACAGAACTATATAACTTATATGTGTATAATATACATACTGTACACAGCCAGGATCAAGGCTGCCACACAGATACACAGTAAAAGCTACTGATCTGAATAATTTACCATTGAAGTGACAAAAAAGAACAGATGTAAAAGAAGAATGTGCTCAAGCTCATGCTAGAGGCACTGGGACAGAGCTGAGCACTGATCCAGCGTTCCTGCGTGCAATACATCTTGTTTGCAGCACTGTAACGACAAGCCGGCCCCAGCTCTAACTACAATTCAGTTCTACAGTTGCACAGTCTGACAGATCTCACTGCTGATCAGCTGTGATCCGATAACTCACAGCCTTTTGCTTTCTGTTCAAAATAGCAGCAAAGGGAAGTCAGTAAGTTCAGGCTTGGGAGTATGACATTTCTCAGGCAATGAACTCATATACAGAGGTAAAGAGGTGAATGGCCTTGAACAGAAGTTGTTACTGAATTTAATTCCTACTGGAAAGAATGTTCTGAGCATGAAACAAAGCAGCTTCTAATGGAGCCAATGAAGAATAAGTTACCGGCTCTCAGGCGCACAACACCCAAAGTTTTCATTAGTGTAGCAGCTTAGCTTACCTGGCCACTGCTGAAAATACCCACTGCTATTTCTCATTTATTGATGGCTTGAGATTGTAACACTGCAACGACAGCCTTGTGTACAAGTCTCAGCAAGATACACTAGCAACCCCACATTCAAACAGGTATCAGGGAAAAGCTGGATTTGAGACTCAGAGAGATGGGTTCTTACTGAGTAAGGTCCATTTCCTTCAGCTTCCCCACTTCTTGCTTGTGTTTTTCTTGGAATTCCTTTGCAGCTTCTTCCTACAACAGGACAGCACAACAGATGCATTAAGCTCAAAGTGCAACAGTGACCATGTAATGCAAGGAAAATGCCTTTCCCACTGGAAGGGAAGTATATCCCCTAAAATAAATACCAGATGATCCTGAAAAGCTTCTCTCTTTTACATAATTGCATTTTTACGTTATCTGTATACATATACTTGTAGTATATAACTCCAAGATCACCTCAGTAGGTTCTGTGAAAAATCCATATTGCAGATTAACAAAGCATGACTACAAGCACGTAACACAAAGTTGTCAGGTTTTAACTACCAGAAAGTGACAGACATGATGTGGAATTCTTTCCACCCAAGCAAATTTAGATTACAAGGCTTCTTACGCTCAAGGGAACTCCGTGAAGTGTTTACGTATGTATCAAGAAGAAAGTTCATAATTACCAAGTCGTCATTTAAAGATTTCAGTGTTGGCTCCATTACAATATCCTTTGTTGCCACCATCTGCTCCTCCACAGCTTTTTCCTGGACTGTGTTGAACAACTGAAAACAAAGTAAGCCAACGTGTGTAAGACTTGCTGATGTTTCTTCTAGGTTATTGCTTTAAAATAATCAAGAATTGCTGTCTGCCCCCATGAAACTCTTCTAACCTTGCAAATACTATCAGGCAGTCATTTATTTCTGATGCATGCATTCCATCATACTGAAATAAAAAGCTCCAGGCTGCCTCCTGAAGGCAGAATTATATACAGCTTTTATAAAAAGTATAAAATTAAAATCAGTCAGCACTAAATGTCACTCATGTAAACGTAGAGAACTCACAGTTTACAACACTATCAATACAGCAGTATTTGATTAACATTTGCAGCTAAAAGCTGCATATTTCTTTTTCTGTGTGCTATTCTCTTCAAGATAATTATAAGGCTGTTATGCTGAGCAAATCACCTCTTCAATGAATAACCTATGCCAGACTGCAGAAGCTTTGCTACTGTATCCTGAACCTTGAGAAGTAAAGGCCACAGGCTCAGCAAGCAACTGCAAGCCATTGGCAAGTATTCTGTCCATCTTGCCATCTGATAACTCATCATGTTACTCACTTTATCACAGATATCGGAAAGAAAGAAAACCAGACCCAAAACTTTCCAATTATGTCACTGGACTTCAATTCTACCTCTGAATGGCATCGGAAAAGTTTGGGTTTTTTTTTAAGAAAAGTTGGGATGCCAGCAATGCAGTGAACAACCATAAATAAATGGCTCAGGCTCAGCTGGCAAGATGGGCTGTAGGCTCAGCATTTTGGTCAAGGCATTTCAACATTTAAAAACATAACACAACTGCTATTATTTGGGAAAACACTATACAAATCAATGCCATAAATACCTGCTTTTTCCACTGGGATTCTCCCATCTTACAAAGAAGTTTACACTCAATTACCTGGGACATGTTAAAGATACACAGTTCTGATTCAGCTTTCTGTTAGTGCCAGGCTCAGTATCAGAATGACACTTTGGTCCAATACAACTAAGTCAAAGTTTGTCACGATACCATTACCTGGACTACTTTGCGAATGATTCTGTTGAAGAGGCCCATCAGCTGGCTGCTGGGCAGTTCTACCTCCTTCTCCAGTTGGTCCAGAGATTTATGCTGTAGGCCAATCCCTAGAAAAAGGGCCTGAGGAAACAACATGTATTTCACTTACAGAGCTTTTCAGAGCAAATACAAATATTACCTTCTACACTCCCTATATTTTGCCAAGTCCTTGCTCTACTCAAGTTATACAAGGCTTCTCTGGTACGAGCTGAAGCTTTGCTCAGATGCAGTGGAACATCCCTAAATTATTCAGGAGATGGGAGGTGTCATTCCATACTTACTACAGACAAATACCTTTCTAAATACAAATACAGCTAAATGTGGAAGAATACTACAAGCAAGAGAAATCAGGAAGGAGACTACAAAAGAAGCAATTAACTGAAGCAAAGTATTTTTTTTAAAGATTACATGAAACAAGAAACTCTTCCAAACAGAGAGAGGTGAGGAATGGCTTGTTTCACAGTAATACATACCGACTGTGCAGCAGAGAGAGAGATATCACCCATCTGGTTGAGAAAAAACATCCTGGCAATGGTAGGTACCATATCCATGATGAGATGGTAGTCCACCATGTTGCGAGAGTACATCTCTAATCTCTTCAGGTCATATGGGATGAAAACCGATTCTAATTCAGCACGGCTGATGACTGATGAAGACAATAAAAAGACAACAATGTCAAAATTGTTATTCATAGCTATCCAGGATCTCAGTATTTAACAAGTTCCTTTTCACATCATTGAGGAAAGGCCAGCTGCTACATCTCATAGGTTCACTTCCCAACACACTAGGTATAAACTTTGCTATTCAGACTGGCTTGGTTATTCATTTTTTTCACATACAGACATCCACATGAAGAACATTGTAACTGTCAAAACAAACCAGCATATCAATAATTAAAGATGCCAGAGAGACTAAATCCAGAGACGGTTTCTCAAAACATATTTTGCCCAGTCTTTAACTATCTTACACTGGTTTTGCTGTTAAAGAGCTTTGTTCCCTGGTAGCAGTAACCAAAACTCCTTCACCAAGAGAAATACTAAAAATCCACAAGATGCAGATCACCAAGTTCTCTCAAGAGGACTCCCCTCTGTTAGGCATGCTGAGAAAACAGCAGTTTGCTTTTCAACCAGAAGTGACTGTTAGAGCTGTCTTGTCTGGCCCCTTTTTTATACTGCCTGTGCGTTTTCCCCAGCAGGTTTTCCCCCACTAAGCCTAACAACATGCAGTTGAACTAAAGCCTCTCTCTTAGAAAGACATCACGTTCCGATTTCCAAATTTCTGATGACAACATTCTCCCTGAGATACTGAGCAACCTGCTCTGCCTACTGACCCTTGCTATTCAAGGCTTTCCTTTTAACTCCGTACTGGATTTAGCAGGTGTCAGCATCCATCCATGTTCTGTCATGCATTTAGCTGTTATAGTCAAGAGCCCTCTAATTTTGGGTTACTTAAATCTTTGATCAAAAAGCAGGAAAAAACCCAAAACAAACCACCAAAAAAACACCACTACCTGTTTTCAGTGGCAGTAAATGTCCTCTTAGCCTTAACTTAGAAATATGAGCATTTTTCTTGACTAATAGGAATGAAACACCATAACTGACCAAAAACAGTTCACGGCATTTCACAAGAGACATCATATAATGCATGTATTTGAGAACTCTGATAAAAATATACATAGACTTTAAACTGCCATATAACTGAACATGGTGACCCAGGGTACTCACGTGGTTGTGGCTGCTGCTTGATATTTTTGTTTTGTAGAATATTCAATGCCAATGAGGGAGAGAATGTGCCGAATTGGTAGGAAAGCAGAGAAAGGAACCGCCTCCTAAAATCTATAGGACAAGAGGATAAAAGTAAATTACTCCTGTGGACCTATAGAATAAATATCCCAGAAGATTCTTCTAGCATTGGTAAAATCCAAGTTACCTTTCCAGAAGGCAGTAAGCCAAGGCTCCTGTTCAGTGTCCTCTTCATTCAGCATCTTCAGCATGATGCACGAATGCTCACCAGTTAGGTCATTCTAATAAATGAGATATTTCCCCATCATTCCCATGAACCTTTGCACTCTATGCTCAGCTGAAGAAGGCAAAGGCCTTCTAAATCAACAACACCATCACCACATCTATCAACTGCTACTGATCACCGCTACCAAATGTAAAAACTATGAACTTTTAGAATTTGGAAAAGCCCAGTGCTGAGAAATTTTGGCTTCTTGAGATAACCAGTAGTCACCAGTATTGCAAATCCCAGCTACAGTTCAAGAGCCAGAAATAAAAAAAAAAAAACCAAAAAGAAAAATGCTGTGACACAGGAGAAAAAAATTATTCCCTCTGAAAGTACTCTAACTGCTGGTGCTATTTTCTGTAGAGACCTTGAAAAACAAGAGCAGTCAGATCAAGGGCCACTTGCATATTTTACCAAGGACCACATTAATAATCCTCAATAGCTGCACCTTTGCTGTAACTTTAGAAGTGCAAACTACTTGAAAGACCACACTCACAACCCTAAAACTTTGGGACTATAATTAGCTAAAAAAGTAAAAAGCAAAACTGAACATAAGCCAAACCGAAATGTAGCCTCAGAAAACTTTCCTGTCCAAGTCACATCTCACAGAAGCTAATGGAAAGATGCCCAGTGATTTCAGTAGGGCTGGATTTCATTCAGAAACAGTATGCTACTTACTGGTGTCTGCCTTAGATAAACTGGCACAAATCCAGCGCGTTTCCAAAACCTGCAGTAAGGGAACAGAGAAAGTACACTGAGAACTACGGAGCTGTTGGTTCTACAGCATTGCTTGTGGTTAAACACTATCTACCATATGAGAACAACTGTTGACAAGTAAGCAGAAGTCTGGAAGACACCCCACCAGCTAATGAAAATGAATACTGACAGAAAGCAGTAACAGCAATCAAACTGACTGAGGTTCTAAATTGGAGAAGTGAAAAATGATGACTGCGATATCAAAAAATGAACAAGCTTTCAAAGACTGACAGCCATGATACAAGAGTTACTGTATTTGACATGCAACAAGGGCCTCCTTTAAAAACAGGCAGACAGGTTTTGACCAATAATATCACAGACTCCCAGGGAATACCCTGGGGAGGGGCAGAGGATTTACAGTTTACTTTACAGACTCTCCTCCTCAATGAACAATGATTTTCCCTGACAACTTCCAGGTTTCAAATAATCACTTGTGGACCAGAGAGAATCCCAGACTGATCAGCAAAATCCTGCTGACAACCCTTTCCACCTCCTGTTCCTTCTTGTGTTTTAGTTGTGAACTGATCCTACAATCCATTTTGCCCAGTAAAAGGAGGACTAGCATAAAAAAACCTGCTGAGACCAAACATATGGCATTCCAGACAAAAGGAAGAAGCCAGGCCTCATAGCAACTGTCACTGGCAACCTACCTCCACAGACCACAGGATGAGTACTCATCAGCTGTGCAGGATGTTGCAGATTTCAGCAGAAAGCCCTATACATGCACTCCAGCCTCCCCCTATCCCTCTATGCATCCTTCTTTTATCTATCCCACCACAGCTAACAGTCAAATAACTAAAAAAAGTAGTGGTGAAACACTCTATTCTCCCACTCTGTCCTGAGAGGGACTGCTCAAATAAAGTAAGATACTTGAATAATTTGCTTTATAATTTGCAAAGATTAAGACTATTTCACAATACTCATTCAATTCTGATGCTGTTCTGCACAGCTAAACAATTCACCATCACATTTTGGCACAGACTTTGCAGCGTGCTTGCCATGGAACAAAACAGGCTACAGCCTCTCTATCTGAAATGCTAAATTGCATGTTGCTGTCTAACATTGCTCTGACTGGCTCAGTCACAAATTGGCCTCCACTGCTTTTCTTCTCTTGAACTCAGTCTCATCCCATGTCCTTACACAGCAGTCTAGGCCCTCTGTAATTTGGGGCAGGCCAGCAAGAAACCAAGGTTTTAGATGATAAATGACTGCTTTGCTTTTAGGCTAGTAACAGGAAGAATCCTGTGTTATTTTAAAACTGTCTCCCACACTATGGATCCACCACTTCCCACACTATGTCTGAGATAGTCTCAGAAACCTAGAAATTTTATAGAATGTGATAGTATTTTTGAAGTTGACATTTATTACAAAATTGTATGTTTTTATATAAAACTATGTTGTAAAGTGGAGGTAAAACTTAAGAAAAATTAATAAATTAATTACTGCTGCAGTAACTCAGTTCCTCCTTGGTAAGAAAAGCAAGAAGCAGCTGCAGTTGCTGGTGAGAACCATTTACAGTAGTCAGGAAAAATAACAACTAGGTTAGAAGTCAGCAGCAGCTCAAGCTTCTACAGGTCACAGAAATACCATTTAACTTCTCCCTACTTACTACAGGCTGTTTTTACTTCACTATCCTGGAAAAAGTGATCAATTAAAGCTAATTCACTGTTTAGAAGTGTCACAGAGACAACCAAAAAGGGAACAGGCTTGCCCTCAGAAGGAATTTCAGGAAAAACTGGAGGATACACTTAAGATCAGCCCTACTGTACATCAAGAAATGGTCTTACAGAAGTAGGCTTGGAGCTGCCCCAGTTTTAGAAACCAAGTTAAAAGCATGCAGAGATAAAGAGAATGTCCAAGGGCTAAAATATCTGCATCTATATCTATATACATTATATTATTTATATATATTATATACTTTTTATATATATTATGTACATAGTTATATTTTGCATTGGGTGTAACTAGCAAATACAATAATGTCTTACTTGAGTAATCTTGGTGTTAGGCCATAGGATACCCCTAGATAGTCGAGGTTTTCAGCTTGTCTCTCACTCAGTTTGAGAAGCAAAGGAGGCAAGTCTTTCCGAGGTGTCACAACCTCTTCTAATAAGCTAACAGTCTGAAAGAGAAAGTGGAAATGGGTTAGAAGCAATCCTTATAGAAATCTGCAAATTAAATCTCATATTCTCTATAAAAATAAATAAATGAGTCATTTCCTCCTTACACAGAGAAACCATTATTGAGACTTAGAAACAAACAGCTTCGCTCAACAGGAAACACAAGAAATGTACTGAGCTCCATACCTCACTGCTTACAGTTGCAATTTCTTTTGGCTTTTGAATTGTCTCTTCATCCAAACATGGGAATTTGCCTTCATAGTACATCTGCAGTAACGTCAAAGCTCTGCTGCCATAGCCCATCTGTGAAGTAGGAACAAAACACTATAAGCAAGAAGATGTATCTAGGTTTTAAGACAGGGCAACAACATTCTCCTCTTACATACCCATTAACAATCATCAGTGCAGAGACTGCTCAGTCACTGCAAAAAAGCATTTTCTTTGCTACAAAGCAGCACCATAAAGGATGCTACAGAACCTGGATGTCCAAAATCTCAATGAGAGTCCAGCTGGTAGTTTAAGACTGTGTAATAATTCTTGGTCCTTAACTCTGGCACTCAGAAAATGTCAAACACCAACGTGTACATTTGGTAATCATACAATATGTATCACTGGATCTTCATTATATACTGCTGCTTGGGATGCTGGCATCCTCCAGTGCTGCCTAGTAATGAGAGGAGCACTGGTCTGCCACCCACTCAGAGGAAATTAGCGCCCCCCAGCCTGCTGTGGCATCTGAGCATTTCTGTGTGTCTGACCTCATTCTGTTACTATTGCTGGCTCAGTCCCCAGACTTCAAATGCTGAAAACTGGAGCAACTGAAATGTTTGCCCTGTTCTTGAATTCTGCCTGTCCAGCCAGTCTCATGGTACCACTGCTGACTACTGACAATAACTGGGCTTCAAGATACTTTACCCCCTGATAATCTGGATGAACTGCAATACGAACAACACGTCCACCAGAGAGGCCACCAAAATCTGGATCTTGGAACTGCATAAGAGAAAAAAAGCCCATTTGAAGAACACAGATGGGTACTCTAGAAATAAGTAGTGCTGAAATATATGTTGGATGTAAGTACACAACAAAATTGTTCACCTGCTCTGAAATGGTCCAGGGAATAAGATCACCAGAAGCCTTCTTTCCCCTAGAAAGGCTGTTCATGATGGACTGTCGAGAGATCTCTCCCTCCATGCACACCTGCCAGAAAAGGTAAAAGACCATTAATGGAGACAAAGTGTTTTCTCCTACAGTCACTCCACTACAGTAGAATCAAAATTTACACTCAGTTGTCGAGTCCATTATGCAGTATTGTCTTCTCATGTGATCTTTGCTCTGCAACATGATTAGCAAACATGCATGTGCCAACAAACAGGCTCTGCCCCTCAAAGCTCTGTCTCAAAAAGCACACCAGTGGCTCAGCCAGGTACATCTGACACAGAAGGCGTTACACTATGGTGCAACAGAAGCCTGAACAGATTAAAATACAGAAAGCACTCTATGCATTTTCTGTAGTCCATCAACAGCAAACATAAAAGCCTGTCCCACCAATATTTCTCTTTAAATGTCATATATATTTCATGTAAATAGGGCTTTTTCTTTTTAAGAAATGGTAGATTTAACTGGCTGCACTAAGCATAGATAACTAAGAATCTGTGTCTTAAAGAAGGAAGGAAGCATACAGTCAGATACCCAACAGCTAAGGGCTGAAATATTTCTACATCTTTAAGTGTGTACATCTGAGGAGTTTGTGTTTTTGCAGATCTACTGAAAATAAAGGGAATGCTAGAAACATGGGATAAACAGAGTGAACCAGGGAACCAACTTTCCTTGCAGGAAGCTGAAATAAGAGGACAAAGTCATCTCTTGAAGCAGTAATTCAGCTCCTCAGAAGGCTTCTCAGTACAAACACATTGTGGAGACTAGGAGGTCTATATGAAAGGATCAGCATCACAATGTACTTATACAGCAACTACTGTTAAAGAAAGTGAAGGGAAAAGAATCAGCCTCAATACACTTGTAACACACAAAAACACAGCCCTAACCTACCATCTACTCCTAGACAGTACACTGCTGTTGTAGCATTCTGATAGTACGCTGCCTGACAGCAGTGTACTGCTTCATTGTTGAACAGTTCACTTCACAGATATGTGGTGCTGTCTTACCTGAACAACAGCAAGTACTTCTGGTAATGAATTCTGGGTAGGTGGAACAGGTGGCAAAAGACAAAAAAGATGATGGGCAGGTGCATCAGATAGCATCTGGAGGTCATTGGGTGAATTCTGGACATATCAGAGACATAAACATAAAGATGTATTATAAAGCTGAAGAATTATTCCATGAGAAGAGCTTAAAAAAGAACATTACATTAACAGTGTAATGTTAGTAGCTACCTTCTAAACAATCTTCTGTTTTCTGCATTTAGGGCTATTGAGAAACTTTGAACTAGTATAATACTGACTGATGAAAAAGCTCAAAGGCCAGTTCACAGCTCTTATACTACCAGAAAGCATCTGTTTTTCTCAGGTGAAACCTTTTGCTGTCATATGTATGAAACTGAACTTTTCATTTTTATATAGCAGCTTATTTTTTAATCTACCAAACTTGAAATAATTTTTCTTGAACTGTCAGATCTTTAGTACTCAGTACTCATGGACATCACCACTCACATTTACCTGTCACCTGTGGTCTTGAAATCTTGAGATAAACTATTACTCTTGTCAGTAGTACTACTCTTTTGGTTAACTTGAGGCTACTAGAATACAGTAAAGAGAACTGCAAAAGAGGTTCATCACTGATACCATTCTGATAAGCTTGTAGGCTCATCTAGAATTTAGTCTCCAGAATTTCTCAAGACAAAAATACTCCAGATATCTGTGAATCCAGTATATTCAGCCAAGACCATGGCAGAGATCTTCTCAGAGAAAGGAGAATACAGCAACTGAAGCTGTTCAGAAACTTCAGTTAGGCCAATTCAATTAGACCGTCCTAACAAGCACTGCTCCCTCCACAAAATTCCTAGCTGAAATTTTGACAGAAGTAGCACAAGCTTTACCTTGTAGTGTGAAGCCACATAGAGGGCCATCAGTCTCTGCAGAAAAACTTCCGATGCTCTGTGGTAACAAAAAAGCGTGTCTCTATTTACATAGTATCTAAACACAGAGATTAGGGAAACGAACTCCTCGGAAACAAGAAAAAGCTCTTTGTTGTTTTAGGAGTAATATTTTCAATACAGCCTCGGGCTACAGGCTGGCTTGTGCTCTTACACTCCACAGCTCTGTCTACAAGAATGACTTTGGGCAGTGTTCATAGCTTTCACACCCTTCACCTGTAAAGCTAAACCTTGTATAACTCCAACAAGGATTTCCCTTCATTCAGCCCTTCCTTAGGATTGTCCCTGCAGTAAAACCAGAGTTTGATAATGTCCTGGGTAGCACACACCACCAGTCTTATAAGGCAGTGGTAATAGCTTAACTTCAGAAGTGTGGTCTTAATAGATTTTTTGCCAAAAGATCACGTGCTACGGTTATCATGTTAGCTGGAGAAACCACTATTAATCAGCTTGGAAAAAACCTCCTTCACCTGAAATCAATATATTTTGATCAGAGCACAACACATGAGTAAGGATACAGGTCACAGGTCTCAGGCAGCGGGCAGCCAGAGATAATTCTGGTGATGTTGAGGCAGTCCAAACACAGCAGATCGTTGAGCCACTTTTCAACTGGGTCACCAGGGGCATATCTGATTGACTCGTGAAGGGAGACTTCATGCAATGTACGAGCTGCAAACAGATTTTGGAGAATATCTAGTTTTAGAAGTTACAACTAGCAAAGAATCCAATAGGATCAGTGCCCTTTGAAAGGCTTCTGGGACATAAGAAAATCATTACCCACATAGATTTCATCCCTTAAAGGCCTTTACATCTGAAAATCATAAGGAAAAAAGAGAGGAGAGTTCCTTCATTTTCCCAAGCCACTGCCTTCCTACAGCTTCCAAGTACATGGACACATGGGATACACACAGGGCTTGCCAGTCAGCAGCACCAGAGATCTTGGTTATATACCTCAGTCCAGAATACGATGGAGTACCTGAGGTGAGTTTAGCTGTAGCTGTCGATTTGTTCTCTGCTGTCATGGTGACTTGAGTTTGTGCACTCTGTTGACGGAGCTGTTGAATAAGCTTCAGAGACAGTGATCGACCAGTACCCTCATACCTGAAACGCAGAAGATAAAAATCTC